>NW_027224781.1:0-63441 GCF_041296235.1 Equus asinus
GGGTGGGGGCCGCGAGCTGGAAGGGTTGGGCTGTGGCGGGGAGGGGTTGGGCCCTGCCCATGGGCGGCGCCGGCGGGCCCGCGGTGCGGAGGGGGGCGGGAGGGGAGGGGGAGGGTGGGGGGGTCGGGCTGGCTGGAGGGGTGGGGGGCGTCCGCGGAGGACGGAGGCCGGAGGGCCGCAGGACGGAGGAGGGGCGGCAGGGAGCGCGGAGGGAGCCGCGCCCGGCCGGCGGCAAAAGGCGAGGGAGGCAAAAGCCTACAGCACCCGGTATTCCCAGGCGGTCTCCCATCCAAGTACTAACCAGGCCCGACCCTGCTTAGCTTCCGAGATCAGACGAGATCGGGCGCGTTCAGGGTGGTATGGCCGTAGACGCTGGCGCCTGCCGCCGGCGCCCCTAAGAAGCCGCGCCGCGTCGCCCGGCCCGCGGCTCGCGCGCGCCCAGGCCTCTGTGACGCGCACCCGCCGCCGGCGCCCCCTGCGCCCGCGCCCGGCCTGCCGCCTTCCTCCCGCTGCTGCCTCCCGCCGCGGCCGCCTCGGGCGCGGCCAGCGGGCCAGCCAAACCCTGCGCTGCCCCGCCCTGCTGCCCTCCCAGGGCGCGGAGGCCTGGAGCAGCCCGGGGTGCGAGGAGGCGGGGCGGGGCGGGCGGCGGTGGGAAACGAGGGGTGGTGGGGGCGGCGGTGGGGGCGGGGATGGGGGCGGGGCGCCTGGCTGGGCGCTCTCCCCTCGCGGCCCGGGAACACTCCAGGCCGCCCTGGCCGCTCGGATCCGGCGATGGGTCGCAGGAGATGCGGCTGCTGGGAGGGGGGTGGCGCGGGGCACTTGGCCCGAGGCGTCGGGGCGTCGGGCCGCCGGGCCCGTGCTCCTCTGAGTCCCCTCCGGCCCGAGGGGCCTCCCAGCGGGAGCCCTGACCTCTGCGGCGCCGGCCGGGCCCCGACTTGCCCAAACCCAGGCGGAGCCACCGGCGCGAACAGAGGGCGTCACCGGAAGCCCGCCGCGCTGCCCCTGAGGGAGCGGGGAGGCGGGGCGGCCACACTTACCCCCCGCCAGCGCCGCCCAGGAGACCGGCACCCCGCCCCCAACCCGCCCCTCGCGGGGACCCTGGACAGCTCCTGCTGGCGCCAGCCCAGAGACCCAGAGACAGAGACAGAGACAGAGACACGGAGAAACAGAGAAACGGCGACACGGAGAGGATCCAAGACACGGACCTAGACAGACACCCACCCTGACCCAGAGAGGCTCTGCCCAAGAGCTCGCTTCCCCCCCAGGAGGGCGGTGGTGCTGGAGCTGGGCCCGGGCCAGGAGGCAGGGGCCCCGGGGCTGGCGATCACCCCTGGGGCCCTAGGCCGCGCAGACAGGCTCTCAGGAGTCCCGGGCTCCCGGCATCGCTGCCCCGCCATCGCCCAGGAACCACAGGCAGGCACCGGAGCTCGCTGGCGCGCTCTGTCTGCGCTTGCGTGTGCGTGTGCTTGTGCGGGTTGTGCGAGTGGGTGTGTAGGCGTGTGTGTGTGTGTGTGTGTGTGTGTGTGCGTGCGCGCGCCTGTGTGTGTGTGTGCGTCCGGGTTTGTGTGTTCCTTTCTCTCCGCTTCTTCGCTCTGGCTCTTTTCCTCTTTCTGCCGGGCACCCCCGACCTTACTGAGTTGATAGAAGGAGCAGGCAGAAAAGTCAGGGCCCAGAGAACTTGGCACGAGAAAGCAGCTCCATCTACCAGACATGTAGAAGCCCCTCCCCGACGACCGACCGCAGCGTCCCCGTTCTGCTCAAGTGCCGCTGGGGACGTTGCCCGGGATCTCCCGCCCGCTAGGTCACCGACGAAGGCGCCTCCGTCTTCCCAAGAGCGCGCTCGCGCCCAGGACGGAGGGAGGAGCAGCACGGTGTGATGACGGGGAGGAAGAGTCGCGTCCGAAGGCCCGTCGGTGCCTGCCGACGTCCCGGCTCTCCCTGTCTCGAGACCTCTGGGCTTCAGGGTTCTGTGCCGCAAGGCTTTCCCGCCGCACCCCCCGGGACCCAGGGCGCGCTGTGTGCGCTGCCCGTCTCCAGCGTTTGGGCCCTGTGGGCCTTCTTGCGTCCCACTGGAAAGGGGACCCTGGGACGGAGAGAAGATGGGCAGGGGGCGGGCTTCGGCAAAGAGAGCGACGGCCATCCACAGACGTCCGACGAGGCCCTCCGGGGCGCCAAGCTCTCCATTTTCCACGGCACGTGTCCTCGTCAGGTTCTGCCACCTCTGGCCGGCATGCGTAGGCACACCGCTGGTCTTGCGGCCCCAGAGGCGAGGAGGCGAACGCCCCGGAGGCCGAGATTGGCACCCGCGTTCTCGGCTGCTGGGTGGCCAGCACCTAGGAGAGTGTCTGGCCGGAAGCAGCCAGGCGATCGATCCCTGGGTGCTGGATGAGCCTCGGCGGCAAGAAGTAGGCTCGTGGGGAAGGACGGCGGCCGAGGCCCGGGCCCCCACCGAGGCCGCGCTCCGTGCTGAGCGGTCTGCTCCGTATTTCCCGCTTGCGTTCTCACCAGCACTCGCCCCCGCAAGGAGGCACGAACGCCAGGACCCCCTCGCACCAGAGGAGGAAAGCGCAGCTCAGGGAGGGCACGTCACTCGCGGGAGACGGCGCCCCTTGGGTTTCAGCTCAGGACTTCGGTCTCCCGAGCCTGCGTTTCGGGGCAAGGCTCCGGTCCCGCGCTCCGGGAAACTGACAGGGACGCAGTCCCGCTTCTCCCCGCAGAAGGTGCTCCTCGGAGATCAGATCCGGGGACCCGTCAGAACCACCCCGGGCACGAGCTGGCAGGGAGCGACGCGCACCGCACCCCCCCCCTCCCCCATCCCGCAGCCCGCAGCCCGCAGCCCGAGGAAGCGAGGAGCAGGCGATAGAGGCGCTGGGTTGGCAGGAGGGGAAACGGGGCCGGCAGGAGAAGCGAACCGCGAAGAGACTCCCTCCCAGGACGACGATGGCTGAACGGGGAGAGGAGGGAGCTTTGGGTCCTCTCTCGTCCTGCTTTGACCGGGATGTCCCCATTTTTCCACAGCGAGCGAGTATGGCTCTTGGATTCGGTGGGGAAGACGTGATTTATCTGGAGGACTTTTCCCTTCGGGGGTTCAAAGTCCGTTCTCTGAGGCAAGGCTCCCTCTCTGCCTCCCTGTCCTTCCCATTCGCCTCCCCGGAAGCCAGCTCTCCTCCCGGTTTCCTGGATCCCTTGGCCACGGTCCTCTGTTGCAAACACAGGCAGGTGCAAAGAAGATGCGAAAGGCTGCCCGAGCCACGCGAACGGAAAGCTGAAGCCAGGGAGCCAGGAAGGGCTGGCTGCTGAGGGAGGACGTGTCCTGTCAGGAGGCTTTTCAACTCCCTCTGACAGATGCGGCCTGGAGGGGCGGGGCCCGGCCGGGGCCCTGGGGTGGTAGGGGTCGGGTGTGAGGGGGTGGGTGGGGAGGCGGGGGGAGGCGGGAAGAGAGGGAGGCCCCCGAGTGAGGGGACACCAAAAGCCTCAGCCATCAAGACTCCTCGTCTTTGCATCCAGCGTTCTCAAACTCAAAACGAACGCAAGCTCATCCACCAGGAGCAACGTAGCAGCGTTTCCAAGCGAGGCAGGACCGCCCGAAGGCGAAAGCAGAATGGGATCCTAGTCAGGTGGAGCTTGAAACTCAGACCCACCCACCCCCCTCCCCACCCCACCACCACCTCCCCCCCTCCCCCCCACCCCGGGAAGGGGGCTTCTGGAAGGAAAAGCGAGACAATCTGACAGGGACAAACTTAGGTCGGGAAAGGAGTGTTGATTGTGAATGAGCCTCTCAAGGACAAGCAAGCGGGTACCAGGTTTTAGAAGATGACCTGCAGCGGCAGAGACGCCAGCAAAGGCAGAAGCCATCCCGTCTTGGGTGAGGTGCCCGAGACGCTCCTCTCTAACCCAGTCCGCCCTGTCCTTGGAGAAGCGGGCGGTGTCTGGAAAAGCCTGACCAGGTGCCTTTCCTCGGTGGGCGGGGCTGGTCGCTTTGGGACCCGTTTGGGCCTCCCGGCACCGCCGTGGAATCCGTTCCACCTGACAGGACGACTCTACCCGGCGGCTGGGGCGGCGGGGGCGGGGCGCCGAGGGAAGGGCTGGGGTGTCACCGGAGCGGGAGCCGAGCGGGTGGGAAGAGGCCGAGGCCAGAGGGAGCCGGCCGGCGGCGTGTGCGGCGTCGGGGTCCCGGTCCCGGTCCCGGTCCCGGTCCCGGTCCCGGTCCCGCCGGGCTGGCCCCGATTGGCCCTGGGTTCGGGTGGGGCCGCGAGCTGGAAGGGTTGGGCTGTGGCGGGGAGGGGTTGGGCCCTGCCCATGGGCGGCGCCGGCGGGCCCGCGGTGCGGAGGGGGGCGGGAGGGGAGGGGGAGGGTGGGGGGGGTCGGGCTGGCTGGAGGGGTGGGGGGCGTCCGCGGAGGACGGAGGCCGGAGGCCGCAGGACGGAGGAGGGGCGGCAGGAGCGCGGAGGGAGCCGCGCCCGGCCGGCGGCAAAAGGCGAGGGAGGCAAAAGCCTACAGCACCCGGTATTCCCAGGCGGTCTCCCATCCAAGTACTAACCAGGCCCGACCCTGCTTAGCTTCCGAGATCAGACGAGATCGGGCGCGTTCAGGGTGGTATGGCCGTAGACGCTGGCGCCTGCCGCCGGCGCCCCTAAGAAGCCGCGCCGCGTCGCCCGGCCCGCGGCTCGCGCGCGCCCAGGCCTCTGTGACGCGCACCCGCCGCCGGCGCCCCCTGCGCCCGCGCTCGGCCTGCCGCCTTCCTCCCGCTGCTGCCTCCCGCCGCGGCCGCCTCGGGCGCGGCCAGCGGGCCAGCCAAACCCTGCGCTGCCCCGCCCTGCTGCCCTCCCAGGGCGCGGAGGCCTGGAGCAGCCCGGGGTGCGAGGAGGCGGGGCGGGGCGGGCGGCGGTGGGAAACGAGGGGTGGTGGGGGCGGCGGTGGGGGCGGGGATGGGGGCGGGGCGCCTGGCTGGGCGCTCTCCCCTCGCGGCCCGGGAACACTCCAGGCCGCCCTGGCCGCTCGGATCCGGCGATGGGTCGCAGGAGATGCGGCTGCTGGGAGGGGGGTGGCGCGGGGCACTTGGCCCGAGGCGTCGGGGCGTCGGGCCGCCGGGCCCGTGCTCCTCTGAGTCCCCTCCGGCCCGAGGGGCCTCCCAGCGGGAGCCCTGACCTCTGCGGCGCCGGCCGGGCCCCGACTTGCCCAAACCCAGGCGGAGCCACCGGCGCGACCAGAGGGCGTCAGCGGAAGCCCGCCGCGCTGCCCCTGAGGGAGCGGGGAGGCGGGGCGGCCACACTTCCCCCCCGCCAGCGCCGCCCAGGAGACCGGCACCCCGCCCCCAACCCGCCCCTCGCGGGGACCCTGGACAGCTCCTGCTGGCGCCAGCCCAGAGACCCAGAGACAGAGACAGAGACAGAGACACGGAGAAACAGAGAAACGGCGACACGGAGAGGATCCAAGACACGGACCTAGACAGACACCCACCCTGACCCAGAGAGGCTCTGCCCAAGAGCTCGCTTCCCCCCCAGGAGGGCGGTGGTGCTGGAGCTGGGCCCGGGCCAGGAGGCAGGGGCCCCGGGGCTGGCGATCACCCCTGGGGCCCTAGGCCGCGCAGACAGGCTCTCAGGAGTCCCGGGCTCCCGGCATCGCTGCCCCGCCATCGCCCAGGAACCACAGGCAGGCACCGGAGCTCGCTGGCGCGCTCTGTCTGCGCTTGCGTGTGCGTGTGCGTGTGCGTGTTGTGCGAGTGGGTGTGTAGGCGTGTGTGTGTGTGTGTGTGTGTGTGTGTGTGTGTGCGCGCGCGCGCGCCTGTGTGTCTGTGTGCCTGTGTGTGTGTGTGCGTCCGGGTTTGTGTGTTCCTTTCTCTCCGCTTCTTCGCTCTGGCTCTTTTCCTCTTTCTGCCGGGCACCCCCGACCTTACTGAGTTGATAGAAGGAGCAGGCAGAAAAGTCAGGGCCCAGAGAACTTGGCACGAGAAAGCAGCTCCATCTACCAGACATGTAGAAGCCCCTCCCCGACGACCGACCGCAGCGTCCCCGTTCTGCTCAAGTGCCGCTGGGGACGTTGCCCGGGATCTCCCGCCCGCTAGGTCACCGACGAAGGCGCCTCCGTCTTCCCAAGAGCGCGCTCGCGCCCAGGACGGAGGGAGGAGCAGCACGGTGTGATGACGGGGAGGAAGAGTCGCGTCCGAAGGCCCGTCGGTGCCTGCCGACGTCCCGGCTCTCCCTGTCTCGAGACCTCTGGGCTTCAGGGTTCTGTGCCGCAAGGCTTTCCCGCCGCACCCCCCGGGACCCAGGGCGCGCTGTGTGCGCTGCCCGTCTCCAGCGTTTGGGCCCTGTGGGCCTTCTTGCGTCCCACTGGA
The DNA here is from genome assembly GCF_041296235.1 of Equus asinus. Taxonomy (NCBI): domain Eukaryota; kingdom Metazoa; phylum Chordata; class Mammalia; order Perissodactyla; family Equidae; genus Equus; species Equus asinus. The sequence goes on from NW_027224781.1 coordinate 6,338, forward strand.
AAGGGGACCCTGGGACGGAGAGAAGATGGGCAGGGGGCGGGCTTCGGCAAAGAGAGCGACGGCCATCCACAGACGTCCGACGAGGCCCTCCGGGGCGCCAAGCTCTCCATTTTCCACGGCACGTGTCCTCGTCAGGTTCTGCCACCTCTGGCCGGCATGCGTAGGCACACCGCTGGTCTTGCGGCCCCAGAGGCGAGGAGGCGAACGCCCCGGAGGCCGAGATTGGCACCCGCGTTCTCGGCTGCTGGGTGGCCAGCACCTAGGAGAGTGTCTGGCCGGAAGCAGCCAGGCGATCGATCCCTGGGTGCTGGATGAGCCTCGGCGGCAAGAAGTAGGCTCGTGGGGAAGGACGGCGGCCGAGGCCCGGGCCCCCACCGAGGCCGCGCTCCGTGCTGAGCGGTCTGCTCCGTATTTCCCGCTTGCGTTCTCACCAGCACTCGCCCCCGCAAGGAGGCACGAACGCCAGGACCCCCTCGCACCAGAGGAGGAAAGCGCAGCTCAGGGAGGGCACGTCACTCGCGGGAGACGGCGGCCCTTGGGTTTCAGCTCAGGACTTCGGTCTCCCGAGCCTGCGTTTCGGGGCAAGGCTCCGGTCCCGCGCTCCGGGAAACTGACAGGGACGCAGTCCCGCTTCTCCCCGCAGAAGGTGCTCCTCGGAGATCAGATCCGGGGACCCGTCAGAACCACCCCGGGCACGAGCTGGCAGGGAGCGACGCGCACCGCACCCCCCCCCTCCCCCATCCCGCAGCCCGCAGCCCGCAGCCCGAGGAAGCGAGGAGCAGGCGATAGAGGCGCTGGGTTGGCAGGAGGGGAAACGGGGCCGGCAGGAGAAGCGAACCGCGAAGAGACTCCCTCCCAGGACGACGATGGCTGAACGGGGAGAGGAGGGAGCTTTGGGTCCTCTCTCGTCCTGCTTTGACCGGGATGTCCCCATTTTTCCACAGCGAGCGAGTATGGCTCTTGGATTCGGTGGGGAAGACGTGATTTATCTGGAGGACTTTTCCCTTCGGGGGTTCAAAGTCCGTTCTCTGAGGCAAGGCTCCCTCTCTGCCTCCCTGTCCTTCCCATTCGCCTCCCCGGAAGCCAGCTCTCCTCCCGGTTTCCTGGATCCCTTGGCCACGGTCCTCTGTTGCAAACACAGGCAGGTGCAAAGAAGATGCGAAAGGCTGCCCGAGCCACGCGAACGGAAAGCTGAAGCCAGGGAGCCAGGAAGGGCTGGCTGCTGAGGGAGGACGTGTCCTGTCAGGAGGCTTTTCAACTCCCTCTGACAGATGCGGCCTGGAGGGGCGGGGCCCGGCCGGGGCCCTGGGGTGGTAGGGGTCGGGTGTGAGGGGGTGGGTGGGGAGGCGGGGGGAGGCGGGAAGAGAGGGAGGCCCCCGAGTGAGGGGACACCAAAAGCCTCAGCCATCAAGACTCCTCGTCTTTGCATCCAGCGTTCTCAAACTCAAAACGAACGCAAGCTCATCCACCAGGAGCAACGTAGCAGCGTTTCCAAGCGAGGCAGGACCGCCCGAAGGCGAAAGCAGAATGGGATCCTAGTCAGGTGGAGCTTGAAACTCAGACCCACCCACCCCCCTCCCCACCCCACCACCACCTCCCCCCCTCCCCCCCACCCCGGGAAGGGGGCTTCTGGAAGGAAAAGCGAGACAATCTGACAGGGACAAACTTAGGTCGGGAAAGGAGTGTTGATTGTGAATGAGCCTCTCAAGGACAAGCAAGCGGGTACCAGGTTTTAGAAGATGACCTGCAGCGGCAGAGACGCCAGCAAAGGCAGAAGCCATCCCGTCTTGGGTGAGGTGCCCGAGACGCTCCTCTCTAACCCAGTCCGCCCTGTCCTTGGAGAAGCGGGCGGTGTCTGGAAAAGCCTGACCAGGTGCCTTTCCTCGGTGGGCGGGGCTGGTCGCTTTGGGACCCGTTTGGGCCTCCCGGCACCGCCGTGGAATCCGTTCCACCTGACAGGACGACTCTACCCGGCGGCTGGGGCGGCGGGGGCGGGGCGCCGAGGGAAGGGCTGGGGTGTCACCGGAGCGGGAGCCGAGCGGGTGGGAAGAGGCCGAGGCCAGAGGGAGCCGGCCGGCGGCGTGTGCGGCGTCGGGGTCCCGGTCCCGGTCCCGGTCCCGGTCCCGGTCCCGGTCCCGCCGGGCTGGCCCCGATTGGCCCTGGGTTCGGGTGGGGCCGCGAGCTGGAAGGGTTGGGCTGTGGCGGGGAGGGGTTGGGCCCTGCCCATGGGCGGCGCCGGCGGGCCCGCGGTGCGGAGGGGGGCGGGAGGGGAGGGGGAGGGTGGGGGGGGTCGGGCTGGCTGGAGGGGTGGGGGGCGTCCGCGGAGGACGGAGGCCGGAGGCCGCAGGACGGAGGAGGGGCGGCAGGAGCGCGGAGGGAGCCGCGCCCGGCCGGCGGCAAAAGGCGAGGGAGGCAAAAGCCTACAGCACCCGGTATTCCCAGGCGGTCTCCCATCCAAGTACTAACCAGGCCCGACCCTGCTTAGCTTCCGAGATCAGACGAGATCGGGCGCGTTCAGGGTGGTATGGCCGTAGACGCTGGCGCCTGCCGCCGGCGCCCCTAAGAAGCCGCGCCGCGTCGCCCGGCCCGCGGCTCGCGCGCGCCCAGGCCTCTGTGACGCGCACCCGCCGCCGGCGCCCCCTGCGCCCGCGCCCGGCCTGCCGCCTTCCTCCCGCTGCTGCCTCCCGCCGCGGCCGCCTCGGGCGCGGCCAGCGGGCCAGCCAAACCCTGCGCTGCCCCGCCCTGCTGCCCTCCCAGGGCGCGGAGGCCTGGAGCAGCCCGGGGTGCGAGGAGGCGGGGCGGGGCGGGCGGCGGTGGGAAACGAGGGGTGGTGGGGGCGGCGGTGGGGGCGGGGATGGGGGCGGGGCGCCTGGCTGGGCGCTCTCCCCTCGCGGCCCGGGAACACTCCAGGCCGCCCTGGCCGCTCGGATCCGGCGATGGGTCGCAGGAGATGCGGCTGCTGGGAGGGGGGTGGCGCGGGGCACTTGGCCCGAGGCGTCGGGGCGTCGGGCCGCCGGGCCCGTGCTCCTCTGAGTCCCCTCCGGCCCGAGGGGCCTCCCAGCGGGAGCCCTGACCTCTGCGGCGCCGGCCGGGCCCCGACTTGCCCAAACCCAGGCGGAGCCACCGGCGCGACCAGAGGGCGTCAGCGGAAGCCCGCCGCGCTGCCCCTGAGGGAGCGGGGAGGCGGGGCGGCCACACTTCCCCCCCGCCAGCGCCGCCCAGGAGACCGGCACCCCGCCCCCAACCCGCCCCTCGCGGGGACCCTGGACAGCTCCTGCTGGCGCCAGCCCAGAGACCCAGAGACAGAGACAGAGACAGAGACACGGAGAAACAGAGAAACGGCGACACGGAGAGGATCCAAGACACGGACCTAGACAGACACCCACCCTGACCCAGAGAGGCTCTGCCCAAGAGCTCGCTTCCCCCCCAGGAGGGCGGTGGTGCTGGAGCTGGGCCCGGGCCAGGAGGCAGGGGCCCCGGGGCTGGCGATCACCCCTGGGGCCCTAGGCCGCGCAGACAGGCTCTCAGGAGTCCCGGGCTCCCGGCATCGCTGCCCCGCCATCGCCCAGGAACCACAGGCAGGCACCGGAGCTCGCTGGCGCGCTCTGTCTGCGCTTGCGTGTGCGTGTGCGTGTGCGTGTTGTGCGAGTGGGTGTGTAGGCGTGTGTGTGTGTGTGTGTGTGTGTGTGTGTGTGCGCGCGCGCGCCTGTGTGTCTGTGTGCCTGTGTGTGTGTGTGCGTCCGGGTTTGTGTGTTCCTTTCTCTCCGCTTCTTCGCTCTGGCTCTTTTCCTCTTTCTGCCGGGCACCCCCGACCTTACTGAGTTGATAGAAGGAGCAGGCAGAAAAGTCAGGGCCCAGAGAACTTGGCACGAGAAAGCAGCTCCATCTACCAGACATGTAGAAGCCCCTCCCCGACGACCGACCGCAGCGTCCCCGTTCTGCTCAAGTGCCGCTGGGGACGTTGCCCGGGATCTCCCGCCCGCTAGGTCACCGACGAAGGCGCCTCCGTCTTCCCAAGAGCGCGCTCGCGCCCAGGACGGAGGGAGGAGCAGCACGGTGTGATGACGGGGAGGAAGAGTCGCGTCCGAAGGCCCGTCGGTGCCTGCCGACGTCCCGGCTCTCCCTGTCTCGAGACCTCTGGGCTTCAGGGTTCTGTGCCGCAAGGCTTTCCCGCCGCACCCCCCGGGACCCAGGGCGCGCTGTGTGCGCTGCCCGTCTCCAGCGTTTGGGCCCTGTGGGCCTTCTTGCGTCCCACTGGAAAGGGGACCCTGGGACGGAGAGAAGATGGGCAGGGGGCGGGCTTCGGCAAAGAGAGCGACGGCCATCCACAGACGTCCGACGAGGCCCTCCGGGGCGCCAAGCTCTCCATTTTCCACGGCACGTGTCCTCGTCAGGTTCTGCCACCTCTGGCCGGCATGCGTAGGCACACCGCTGGTCTTGCGGCCCCAGAGGCGAGGAGGCGAACGCCCCGGAGGCCGAGATTGGCACCCGCGTTCTCGGCTGCTGGGTGGCCAGCACCTAGGAGAGTGTCTGGCCGGAAGCAGCCAGGCGATCGATCCCTGGGTGCTGGATGAGCCTCGGCGGCAAGAAGTAGGCTCGTGGGGAAGGACGGCGGCCGAGGCCCGGGCCCCCACCGAGGCCGCGCTCCGTGCTGAGCGGTCTGCTCCGTATTTCCCGCTTGCGTTCTCACCAGCACTCGCCCCCGCAAGGAGGCACGAACGCCAGGACCCCCTCGCACCAGAGGAGGAAAGCGCAGCTCAGGGAGGGCACGTCACTTGCGGGAGACGGCGCCCCTTGGGTTTCAGCTCAGGACTTCGGTCTCCCGAGCCTGCGTTTCGGGGCAAGGCTCCGGTCCCGCGCTCCGGGAAACTGACAGGGACGCAGTCCCGCTTCTCCCCGCAGAAGGTGCTCCTCGGAGATCAGATCCGGGGACCCGTCAGAACCACCCCGGGCACGAGCTGGCAGGGAGCGACGCGCACCGCACCCCCCCCCTCCCCCATCCCGCAGCCCGCAGCCCGCAGCCCGAGGAAGCGAGGAGCAGGCGATAGAGGCGCTGGGTTGGCAGGAGGGGAAACGGGGCCGGCAGGAGAAGCGAACCGCGAAGAGACTCCCTCCCAGGACGACGATGGCTGAACGGGGAGAGGAGGGAGCTTTGGGTCCTCTCTCGTCCTGCTTTGACCGGGATGTCCCCATTTTTCCACAGCGAGCGAGTATGGCTCTTGGATTCGGTGGGGAAGACGTGATTTATCTGGAGGACTTTTCCCTTCGGGGGTTCAAAGTCCGTTCTCTGAGGCAAGGCTCCCTCTCTGCCTCCCTGTCCTTCCCATTCGCCTCCCCGGAAGCCAGCTCTCCTCCCGGTTTCCTGGATCCCTTGGCCACGGTCCTCTGTTGCAAACACAGGCAGGTGCAAAGAAGATGCGAAAGGCTGCCCGAGCCACGCGAACGGAAAGCTGAAGCCAGGGAGCCAGGAAGGGCTGGCTGCTGAGGGAGGACGTGTCCTGTCAGGAGGCTTTTCAACTCCCTCTGACAGATGCGGCCTGGAGGGGCGGGGCCCGGCCGGGGCCCTGGGGTGGTAGGGGTCGGGTGTGAGGGGGTGGGTGGGGAGGCGGGGGGAGGCGGGAAGAGAGGGAGGCCCCCGAGTGAGGGGACACCAAAAGCCTCAGCCATCAAGACTCCTCGTCTTTGCATCCAGCGTTCTCAAACTCAAAACGAACGCAAGCTCATCCACCAGGAGCAACGTAGCAGCGTTTCCAAGCGAGGCAGGACCGCCCGAAGGCGAAAGCAGAATGGGATCCTAGTCAGGTGGAGCTTGAAACTCAGACCCACCCACCCCCCTCCCCACCCCACCACCACCTCCCCCCCTCCCCCCCACCCCGGGAAGGGGGCTTCTGGAAGGAAAAGCGAGACAATCTGACAGGGACAAACTTAGGTCGGGAAAGGAGTGTTGATTGTGAATGAGCCTCTCAAGGACAAGCAAGCGGGTACCAGGTTTTAGAAGATGACCTGCAGCGGCAGAGACGCCAGCAAAGGCAGAAGCCATCCCGTCTTGGGTGAGGTGCCCGAGACGCTCCTCTCTAACCCAGTCCGCCCTGTCCTTGGAGAAGCGGGCGGTGTCTGGAAAAGCCTGACCAGGTGCCTTTCCTCGGTGGGCGGGGCTGGTCGCTTTGGGACCCGTTTGGGCCTCCCGGCACCGCCGTGGAATCCGTTCCACCTGACAGGACGACTCTACCCGGCGGCTGGGGCGGCGGGGGCGGGGCGCCGAGGGAAGGGCTGGGGTGTCACCGGAGCGGGAGCCGAGCGGGTGGGAAGAGGCCGAGGCCAGAGGGAGCCGGCCGGCGGCGTGTGCGGCGTCGGGGTCCCGGTCCCGGTCCCGGTCCCGGTCCCGGTCCCGGTCCCGCCGGGCTGGCCCCGATTGGCCCTGGGTTCGGGTGGGGCCGCGAGCTGGAAGGGTTGGGCTGTGGCGGGGAGGGGTTGGGCCCTGCCCATGGGCGGCGCCGGCGGGCCCGCGGTGCGGAGGGGGGCGGGAGGGGAGGGGGAGGGTGGGGGGGGTCGGGCTGGCTGGAGGGGTGGGGGGCGTCCGCGGAGGACGGAGGCCGGAGGCCGCAGGACGGAGGAGGGGCGGCAGGAGCGCGGAGGGAGCCGCGCCCGGCCGGCGGCAAAAGGCGAGGGAGGCAAAAGCCTACAGCACCCGGTATTCCCAGGCGGTCTCCCATCCAAGTACTAACCAGGCCCGACCCTGCTTAGCTTCCGAGATCAGACGAGATCGGGCGCGTTCAGGGTGATATGGCCGTAGACGCTGGCGCCTGCCGCCGGCGCCCCTAAGAAGCCGCGCCGCGTCGCCCGGCCCGCGGCTCGCGCGCGCCCAGGCCTCTGTGACGCGCACCCGCCGCCGGCGCCCCCTGCGCCCGCGCCCGGCCTGCCGCCTTCCTCCCGCTGCTGCCTCCCGCCGCGGCCGCCTCGGGCGCGGCCAGCGGGCCAGCCAAACCCTGCGCTGCCCCGCCCTGCTGCCCTCCCAGGGCGCGGAGGCCTGGAGCAGCCCGGGGTGCGAGGAGGCGGGGCGGGGCGGGCGGCGGTGGGAAACGAGGGGTGGTGGGGGCGGCGGTGGGGGCGGGGATGGGGGCGGGGCGCCTGGCTGGGCGCTCTCCCCTCGCGGCCCGGGAACACTCCAGGCCGCCCTGGCCGCTCGGATCCGGCGATGGGTCGCAGGAGATGCGGCTGCTGGGAGGGGGGTGGCGCGGGGCACTTGGCCCGAGGCGTCGGGGCGTCGGGCCGCCGGGCCCGTGCTCCTCTGAGTCCCCTCCGGCCCGAGGGGCCTCCCAGCGGGAGCCCTGACCTCTGCGGCGCCGGCCGGGCCCCGACTTGCCCAAACCCAGGCGGAGCCACCGGCGCGACCAGAGGGCGTCAGCGGAAGCCCGCCGCGCTGCCCCTGAGGGAGCGGGGAGGCGGGGCGGCCACACTTCCCCCCCGCCAGCGCCGCCCAGGAGACCGGCACCCCGCCCCCAACCCGCCCCTCGCGGGGACCCTGGACAGCTCCTGCTGGCGCCAGCCCAGAGACCCAGAGACAGAGACAGAGACAGAGACACGGAGAAACAGAGAAACGGCGACACGGAGAGGATCCAAGACACGGACCTAGACAGACACCCACCCTGACCCAGAGAGGCTCTGCCCAAGAGCTCGCTTGCCCCCCAGGAGGGCGGTGGTGCTGGAGCTGGGCCCGGGCCAGGAGGCAGGGGCCCCGGGGCTGGCGATCACCCCTGGGGCCCTAGGCCGCGCAGACAGGCTCTCAGGAGTCCCGGGCTCCCGGCATCGCTGCCCCGCCATCGCCCAGGAACCACAGGCAGGCACCGGAGCTCGCTGGCGCGCTCTGTCTGCGCTTGCGTGTGCGTGTGCTTGTGCGGGTTGTGCGAGTGGGTGTGTAGGCGTGTGTGTGTGTGTGTGTGTGTGTGTGTGTGCGCGCGCGCGCGCCTGTGTGTCTGTGTGCCTGTGTGTGTGTGTGCGTCCGGGTTTGTGTGTTCCTTTCTCTCCGCTTCTTCGCTCTGGCTCTTTTCCTCTTTCTGCCGGGCACCCCCGACCTTACTGAGTTGATAGAAGGAGCAGGCAGAAAAGTCAGGGCCCAGAGAACTTGGCACGAGAAAGCAGCTCCATCTACCAGACATGTAGAAGCCCCTCCCCGACGACCGACCGCAGCGTCCCCGTTCTGCTCAAGTGCCGCTGGGGACGTTGCCCGGGATCTCCCGCCCGCTAGGTCACCGACGAAGGCGCCTCCGTCTTCCCAAGAGCGCGCTCGCGCCCAGGACGGAGGGAGGAGCAGCACGGTGTGATGACGGGGAGGAAGAGTCGCGTCCGAAGGCCCGTCGGTGCCTGCCGACGTCCCGGCTCTCCCTGTCTCGAGACCTCTGGGCTTCAGGGTTCTGTGCCGCAAGGCTTTCCCGCCGCACCCCCCGGGACCCAGGGCGCGCTGTGTGCGCTGCCCGTCTCCAGCGTTTGGGCCCTGTGGGCCTTCTTGCGTCCCACTGGAAAGGGGACCCTGGGACGGAGAGAAGATGGGCAGGGGGCGGGCTTCGGCAAAGAGAGCGACGGCCATCCACAGACGTCCGACGAGGCCCTCCGGGGCGCCAAGCTCTCCATTTTCCACGGCACGTGTCCTCGTCAGGTTCTGCCACCTCTGGCCGGCATGCGTAGGCACACCGCTGGTCTTGCGGCCCCAGAGGCGAGGAGGCGAACGCCCCGGAGGCCGAGATTGGCACCCGCGTTCTCGGCTGCTGGGTGGCCAGCACCTAGGAGAGTGTCTGGCCGGAAGCAGCCAGGCGATCGATCCCTGGGTGCTGGATGAGCCTCGGCGGCAAGAAGTAGGCTCGTGGGGAAGGACGGCGGCCGAGGCCCGGGCCCCCACCGAGGCCGCGCTCCGTGCTGAGCGGTCTGCTCCGTATTTCCCGCTTGCGTTCTCACCAGCACTCGCCCCCGCAAGGAGGCACGAACGCCAGGACCCCCTCGCACCAGAGGAGGAAAGCGCAGCTCAGGGAGGGCACGTCACTCGCGGGAGACGGCGCCCCTTGGGTTTCAGCTCAGGACTTCGGTCTCCCGAGCCTGCGTTTCGGGGCAAGGCTCCGGTCCCGCGCTCCGGGAAACTGACAGGGACGCAGTCCCGCTTCTCCCCGCAGAAGGTGCTCCTCGGAGATCAGATCCGGGGACCCGTCAGAACCACCCCGGGCACGAGCTGGCAGGGAGCGACGCGCACCGCACCCCCCCCCTCCCCCATCCCGCAGCCCGCAGCCCGCAGCCCGAGGAAGCGAGGAGCAGGCGATAGAGGCGCTGGGTTGGCAGGAGGGGAAACGGGGCCGGCAGGAGAAGCGAACCGCGAAGAGACTCCCTCCCAGGACGACGATGGCTGAACGGGGAGAGGAGGGAGCTTTGGGTCCTCTCTCGTCCTGCTTTGACCGGGATGTCCCCATTTTTCCACAGCGAGCGAGTATGGCTCTTGGATTCGGTGGGGAAGACGTGATTTATCTGGAGGACTTTTCCCTTCGGGGGTTCAAAGTCCGTTCTCTGAGGCAAGGCTCCCTCTCTGCCTCCCTGTCCTTCCCATTCGCCTCCCCGGAAGCCAGCTCTCCTCCCGGTTTCCTGGATCCCTTGGCCACGGTCCTCTGTTGCAAACACAGGCAGGTGCAAAGAAGATGCGAAAGGCTGCCCGAGCCACGCGAACGGAAAGCTGAAGCCAGGGAGCCAGGAAGGGCTGGCTGCTGAGGGAGGACGTGTCCTGTCAGGAGGCTTTTCAACTCCCTCTGACAGATGCGGCCTGGAGGGGCGGGGCCCGGCCGGGGCCCTGGGGTGGTAGGGGTCGGGTGTGAGGGGGTGGGTGGGGAGGCGGGGGGAGGCGGGAAGAGAGGGAGGCCCCCGAGTGAGGGGACACCAAAAGCCTCAGCCATCAAGACTCCTCGTCTTTGCATCCAGCGTTCTCAAACTCAAAACGAACGCAAGCTCATCCACCAGGAGCAACGTAGCAGCGTTTCCAAGCGAGGCAGGACCGCCCGAAGGCGAAAGCAGAATGGGATCCTAGTCAGGTGGAGCTTGAAACTCAGACCCACCCACCCCCCTACCCCCCCCACCACCACCACCTCCCCCCCTCCCCCCCACCCCGGGAAGGGGGCTTCTGGAAGGAAAAGCGAGACAAACTGACAGGGACAAACTTAGGTCGGGAAAGGAGTGTTGATTGTGAATGAGCCTCTCAAGGACAAGCAAGCGGGTACCAGGTTTTAGAAGATGACCTGCAGCGGCAGAGACGCCAGCAAAGGCAGAAGCCATCCCGTCTTGGGTGAGGTGCCCGAGACGCTCCTCTCTAACCCAGTCCGCCCTGTCCTTGGAGAAGCGGGCGGTGTCTGGAAAAGCCTGACCAGGTGCCTTTCCTCGGTGGGCGGGGCTGGTCGCTTTGGGACCCGTTTGGGCCTCCCGGCACCGCCGTGGAATCCGTTCCACCTGACAGGACGACTCTACCCAGCGGCTGGGGCAGCGGGGGCGGGGCGCCGAGGGAAGGGCTGGGGTGTCACCGGAGCGGGAGCCGAGCGGGTGGGAAGAGGCCGAGGCCAGAGGGAGCCGGCCGGCGGCGTGTGCGGCGTCGGGGTCCCGGTCCCGGTCCCGGTCCCGGTCCCGGTCCCGGTCCCGCCGGGCTGGCCCCGATTGGCCCTGGGTTCGGGTGGGGCCGCGAGCTGGAAGGGTTGGGCTGTGGCGGGGAGGGGTTGGGCCCTGCCCATGGGCGGCGCCGGCGGGCCCGCGGTGCGGAGGGGGGCGGGAGGGGAGGGGGAGGGTGGGGGGGGTCGGGCTGGCTGGAGGGGTGGGGGGCGTCCGCGGAGGACGGAGGCCGGAGGCCGCAGGACGGAGGAGGGGCGGCAGGAGCGCGGAGGGAGCCGCGCCCGGCCGGCGGCAAAAGGCGAGGGAGGCAAAAGCCTACAGCACCCGGTATTCCCAGGCGGTCTCCCATCCAAGTACTAACCAGGCCCGACCCTGCTTAGCTTCCGAGATCAGACGAGATCGGGCGCGTTCAGGGTGGTATGGCCATAGACGCTGGCGCCTGCCGCCGGCGCCCCTAAGAAGCCGCGCCGCGTCGCCCGGCCCGCGGCTCGCGCGCGCCCAGGCCTCTGTGACGCGCACCCGCCGCCGGCGCCCCCTGCGCCCGCGCCCGGCCTGCCGCCTTCCTCCCGCTGCTGCCTCCCGCCGCGGCCGCCTCGGGCGCGGCCAGCGGGCCAGCCAAACCCTGCGCTGCCCCGCCCTGCTGCCCTCCCAGGGCGCGGAGGCCTGGAGCAGCCCGGGGTGCGAGGAGGCGGGGCGGGGCGGGCGGCGGTGGGAAACGAGGGGTGGTGGGGGCGGCGGTGGGGGCGGGGATGGGGGCGGGGCGCCTGGCTGGGCGCTCTCCCCTCGCGGCCCGGGAACACTCCAGGCCGCCCTGGCCGCTCGGATCCGGCGATGGGTCGCAGGAGATGCGGCTGCTGGGAGGGGGGTGGCGCGGGGCACTTGGCCCGAGGCGTCGGGGCGTCGGGCCGCCGGGCCCGTGCTCCTCTGAGTCCCCTCCGGCCCGAGGGGCCTCCCAGCGGGAGCCCTGACCTCTGCGGCGCCGGCCGGGCCCCGACTTGCCCAAACCCAGGCGGAGCCACCGGCGCGACCAGAGGGCGTCAGCGGAAGCCCGCCGCGCTGCCCCTGAGGGAGCGGGGAGGCGGGGCGGCCACACTTCCCCCCCGCCAGCGCCGCCCAGGAGACCGGCACCCCGCCCCCAACCCGCCCCTCGCGGGGACCCTGGACAGCTCCTGCTGGCGCCAGCCCAGAGACCCAGAGACAGAGACAGAGACAGAGACACGGAGAAACAGAGAAACGGCGACACGGAGAGGATCCAAGACACGGACCTAGACAGACACCCACCCTGACCCAGAGAGGCTCTGCCCAAGAGCTCGCTTCCCCCCCAGGAGGGCGGTGGTGCTGGAGCTGGGCCCGGGCCAGGAGGCAGGGGCCCCGGGGCTGGCGATCACCCCTGGGGCCCTAGGCCGCGCAGACAGGCTCTCAGGAGTCCCGGGCTCCCGGCATCGCTGCCCCGCCATCGCCCAGGAACCACAGGCAGGCACCGGAGCTCGCTGGCGCGCTCTGTCTGCGCTTGCGTGTGCGTGTGCTTGTGCGGGTTGTGCGAGTGGGTGTGTAGGCGTGTGTGTGTGTGTGTGTGTGTGTGTGCGCGCGCGCGCGCGCGCCTGTGTGTCTGTGTGCCTGTGTGTGTGTGTGCGTCCGGGTTTGTGTGTTCCTTTCTCTCCGCTTCTTCGCTCTGGCTCTTTTCCTCTTTCTGCCGGGCACCCCCGACCTTACTGAGTTGATAGAAGGAGCAGGCAGAAAAGTCAGGGCCCAGAGAACTTGGCACGAGAAAGCAGCTCCATCTACCAGACATGTAGAAGCCCCTCCCCGACGACCGACCGCAGCGTCCCCGTTCTGCTCAAGTGCCGCTGGGGACGTTGCCCGGGATCTCCCGCCCGCTAGGTCACCGACGAAGGCGCCTCCGTCTTCCCAAGAGCGCGCTCGCGCCCAGGACGGAGGGAGGAGCAGCACGGTGTGATGACGGGGAGGAAGAGTCGCGTCCGAAGGCCCGTCGGTGCCTGCCGACGTCCCGGCTCTCCCTGTCTCGAGACCTCTGGGCTTCAGGGTTCTGTGCCGCAAGGCTTTCCCGCCGCACCCCCCGGGACCCAGGGCGCGCTGTGTGCGCTGCCCGTCTCCAGCGTTTGGGCCCTGTGGGCCTTCTTGCGTCCCACTGGAAAGGGGACCCTGGGACGGAGAGAAGATGGGCAGGGGGCGGGCTTCGGCAAAGAGAGCGACGGCCATCCACAGACGTCCGACGAGGCCCTCCGGGGCGCCAAGCTCTCCATTTTCCACGGCACGTGTCCTCGTCAGGTTCTGCCACCTCTGGCCGGCATGCGTAGGCACACCGCTGGTCTTGCGGCCCCAGAGGCGAGGAGGCGAACGCCCCGGAGGCCGAGATTGGCACCCGCGTTCTCGGCTGCTGGGTGGCCAGCACCTAGGAGAGTGTCTGGCCGGAAGCAGCCAGGCGATCGATCCCTGGGTGCTGGATGAGCCTCGGCGGCAAGAAGTAGGCTCGTGGGGAAGGACGGCGGCCGAGGCCCGGGCCCCCACCGAGGCCGCGCTCCGTGCTGAGCGGTCTGCTCCGTATTTCCCGCTTGCGTTCTCACCAGCACTCGCCCCCGCAAGGAGGCACGAACGCCAGGACCCCCTCGCACCAGAGGAGGAAAGCGCAGCTCAGGGAGGGCACGTCACTCGCGGGAGACGGCGCCCCTTGGGTTTCAGCTCAGGACTTCGGTCTCCCGAGCCTGCGTTTCGGGGCAAGGCTCCGGTCCCGCGCTCCGGGAAACTGACAGGGACGCAGTCCCGCTTCTCCCCGCAGAAGGTGCTCCTCGGAGATCAGATCCGGGGACCCGTCAGAACCACCCCGGGCACGAGCTGGCAGGGAGCGACGCGCACCGCACCCCCCCCCTCCCCCATCCCGCAGCCCGCAGCCCGCAGCCCGAGGAAGCGAGGAGCAGGCGATAGAGGCGCTGGGTTGGCAGGAGGGGAAACGGGGCCGGCAGGAGAAGCGAACCGCGAAGAGACTCCCTCCCAGGACGACGATGGCTGAACGGGGAGAGGAGGGAGCTTTGGGTCCTCTCTCGTCCTGCTTTGACCGGGATGTCCCCATTTTTCCACAGCGAGCGAGTATGGCTCTTGGATTCGGTGGGGAAGACGTGATTTATCTGGAGGACTTTTCCCTTCGGGGGTTCAAAGTCCGTTCTCTGAGGCAAGGCTCCCTCTCTGCCTCCCTGTCCTTCCCATTCGCCTCCCCGGAAGCCAGCTCTCCTCCCGGTTTCCTGGATCCCTTGGCCACGGTCCTCTGTTGCAAACACAGGCAGGTGCAAAGAAGATGCGAAAGGCTGCCCGAGCCACGCGAACGGAAAGCTGAAGCCAGGGAGCCAGGAAGGGCTGGCTGCTGAGGGAGGACGTGTCCTGTCAGGAGGCTTTTCAACTCCCTCTGACAGATGCGGCCTGGAGGGGCGGGGCCCGGCCGGGGCCCTGGGGTGGTAGGGGTCGGGTGTGAGGGGGTGGGTGGGGAGGCGGGGGGAGGCGGGAAGAGAGGGAGGCCCCCGAGTGAGGGGACACCAAAAGCCTCAGCCATCAAGACTCCTCGTCTTTGCATCCAGCGTTCTCAAACTCAAAACGAACGCAAGCTCATCCACCAGGAGCAACGTAGCAGCGTTTCCAAGCGAGGCAGGACCGCCCGAAGGCGAAAGCAGAATGGGATCCTAGTCAGGTGGAGCTTGAAACTCAGACCCACCCACCCCCCTACCCCCCCCCACCACCACCACCTCCCCCCCTCCCCCCCACCCCGGGAAGGGGGCTTCTGGAAGGAAAAGCGAGACAAACTGACAGGGACAAACTTAGGTCGGGAAAGGAGTGTTGATTGTGAATGAGCCTCTCAAGGACAAGCAAGCGGGTACCAGGTTTTAGAAGATGACCTGCAGCGGCAGAGACGCCAGCAAAGGCAGAAGCCATCCCGTCTTGGGTGAGGTGCCCGAGACGCTCCTCTCTAACCCAGTCCGCCCTGTCCTTGGAGAAGCGGGCGGTGTCTGGAAAAGCCTGACCAGGTGCCTTTCCTCGGTGGGCGGGGCTGGTCGCTTTGGGACCCGTTTGGGCCTCCCGGCACCGCCGTGGAATCCGTTCCACCTGACAGGACGACTCTACCCGGCGGCTGGGGCGGCGGGGGCGGGGCGCCGAGGGAAGGGCTGGGGTGTCACCGGAGCGGGAGCCGAGCGGGTGGGAAGAGGCCGAGGCCAGAGGGAGCCGGCCGGCGGCGTGTGCGGCGTCGGGGTCCCGGTCCCGGTCCCGGTCCCGGTCCCGCCGGGCTGGCCCCGATTGGCCCTGGGTTCGGGTGGGGCCGCGAGCTGGAAGGGTTGGGCTGTGGCGGGGAGGGGTTGGGCCCTGCCCATGGGCGGCGCCGGCGGGCCCGCGGTGCGGAGGGGGGCGGGAGGGGAGGGGGAGGGTGGGGGGGGTCGGGCTGGCTGGAGGGGTGGGGGGCGTCCGCGGAGGACGGAGGCCGGAGGCCGCAGGACGGAGGAGGGGCGGCAGGAGCGCGGAGGGAGCCGCGCCCGGCCGGCGGCAAAAGGCGAGGGAGGCAAAAGCCTACAGCACCCGGTATTCCCAGGCGGTCTCCCATCCAAGTACTAACCAGGCCCGACCCTGCTTAGCTTCCGAGATCAGACGAGATCGGGCGCGTTCAGGGTGGTATGGCCGTAGACGCTGGCGCCTGCCGCCGGCGCCCCTAAGAAGCCGCGCCGCGTCGCCCGGCCCGCGGCTCGCGCGCGCCCAGGCCTCTGTGACGCGCACCCGCCGCCGGCGCCCCCTGCGCCCGCGCCCGGCCTGCCGCCTTCCTCCCGCTGCTGCCTCCCGCCGCGGCCGCCTCGGGCGCGGCCAGCGGGCCAGCCAAACCCTGCGCTGCCCCGCCCTGCTGCCCTCCCAGGGCGCGGAGGCCTGGAGCAGCCCGGGGTGCGAGGAGGCGGGGCGGGGCGGGCGGCGGTGGGAAACGAGGGGTGGTGGGGGCGGCGGTGGGGGCGGGGATGGGGGCGGGGCGCCTGGCTGGGCGCTCTCCCCTCGCGGCCCGGGAACACTCCAGGCCGCCCTGGCCGCTCGGATCCGGCGATGGGTCGCAGGAGATGCGGCTGCTGGGAGGGGGGTGGCGCGGGGCACTTGGCCCGAGGCGTCGGGGCGTCGGGCCGCCGGGCCCGTGCTCCTCTGAGTCCCCTCCGGCCCGAGGGGCCTCCCAGCGGGAGCCCTGACCTCTGCGGCGCCGGCCGGGCCCCGACTTGCCCAAACCCAGGCGGAGCCACCGGCGCGACCAGAGGGCGTCAGCGGAAGCCGCCGCGCTGCCCCTGAGGGAGCGGGGAGGCGGGGCGGCCACACTTCCCCCCCGCCAGCGCCGCCCAGGAGACCGGCACCCCGCCCCCAACCCGCCCCTCGCGGGGACCCTGGACAGCTCCTGCTGGCGCCAGCCCAGAGACCCAGAGACAGAGACAGAGACAGAGACACGGAGAAACAGAGAAACGGCGACACGGAGAGGATCCAAGACACGGACCTAGACAGACACCCACCCTGACCCAGAGAGGCTCTGCCCAAGAGCTCGCTTGCCCCCCAGGAGGGCGGTGGTGCTGGAGCTGGGCCCGGGCCAGGAGGCAGGGGCCCCGGGGCTGGCGATCACCCCTGGGGCCCTAGGCCGCGCAGACAGGCTCTCAGGAGTCCCGGGCTCCCGGCATCGCTGCCCCGCCATCGCCCAGGAACCACAGGCAGGCACCGGAGCTCGCTGGCGCGCTCTGTCTGCGCTTGCGTGTGCGTGTGCTTGTGCGGGTTGTGCGAGTGGGTGTGTAGGCGTGTGTGTGTGTGTGTGTGTGTGTGTGTGTGCGCGCGCGCGCGCCTGTGTGTCTGTGTGCCTGTGTGTGTGTGTGCGTCCGGGTTTGTGTGTTCCTTTCTCTCCGCTTCTTCGCTCTGGCTCTTTTCCTCTTTCTGCCGGGCACCCCCGACCTTACTGAGTTGATAGAAGGAGCAGGCAGAAAAGTCAGGGCCCAGAGAACTTGGCACGAGAAAGCAGCTCCATCTACCAGACATGTAGAAGCCCCTCCCCGACGACCGACCGCAGCGTCCCCGTTCTGCTCAAGTGCCGCTGGGGACGTTGCCCGGGATCTCCCGCCCGCTAGGTCACCGACGAAGGCGCCTCCGTCTTCCCAAGAGCGCGCTCGCGCCCAGGACGGAGGGAGGAGCAGCACGGTGTGATGACGGGGAGGAAGAGTCGCGTCCGAAGGCCCGTCGGTGCCTGCCGACGTCCCGGCTCTCCCTGTCTCGAGACCTCTGGGCTTCAGGGTTCTGTGCCGCAAGGCTTTCCCGCCGCACCCCCCGGGACCCAGGGCGCGCTGTGTGCGCTGCCCGTCTCCAGCGTTTGGGCCCTGTGGGCCTTCTTGCGTCCCACTGGAAAGGGGACCCTGGGACGGAGAGAAGATGGGCAGGGGGCGGGCTTCGGCAAAGAGAGCGACGGCCATCCACAGACGTCCGACGAGGCCCTCCGGGGCGCCAAGCTCTCCATTTTCCACGGCACGTGTCCTCGTCAGGTTCTGCCACCTCTGGCCGGCATGCGTAGGCACACCGCTGGTCTTGCGGCCCCAGAGGCGAGGAGGCGAACGCCCCGGAGGCCGAGATTGGCACCCGCGTTCTCGGCTGCTGGGTGGCCAGCACCTAGGAGAGTGTCTGGCCGGAAGCAGCCAGGCGATCGATCCCTGGGTGCTGGATGAGCCTCGGCGGCAAGAAGTAGGCTCGTGGGGAAGGACGGCGGCCGAGGCCCGGGCCCCCACCGAGGCCGCGCTCCGTGCTGAGCGGTCTGCTCCGTATTTCCCGCTTGCGTTCTCACCAGCACTCGCCCCCGCAAGGAGGCACGAACGCCAGGACCCCCTCGCACCAGAGGAGGAAAGCGCAGCTCAGGGAGGGCACGTCACTCGCGGGAGACGGCGCCCCTTGGGTTTCAGCTCAGGACTTCGGTCTCCCGAGCCTGCGTTTCGGGGCAAGGCTCCGGTCCCGCGCTCCGGGAAACTGACAGGGACGCAGTCCCGCTTCTCCCCGCAGAAGGTGCTCCTCGGAGATCAGATCCGGGGACCCGTCAGAACCACCCCGGGCACGAGCTGGCAGGGAGCGACGCGCACCGCACCCCCCCCCTCCCCCATCCCGCAGCCCGCAGCCCGCAGCCCGAGGAAGCGAGGAGCAGGCGATAGAGGCGCTGGGTTGGCAGGAGGGGAAACGGGGCCGGCAGGAGAAGCGAACCGCGAAGAGACTCCCTCCCAGGACGACGATGGCTGAACGGGGAGAGGAGGGAGCTTTGGGTCCTCTCTCGTCCTGCTTTGACCGGGATGTCCCCATTTTTCCACAGCGAGCGAGTATGGCTCTTGGATTCGGTGGGGAAGACGTGATTTATCTGGAGGACTTTTCCCTTCGGGGGTTCAAAGTCCGTTCTCTGAGGCAAGGCTCCCTCTCTGCCTCCCTGTCCTTCCCATTCGCCTCCCCGGAAGCCAGCTCTCCTCCCGGTTTCCTGGATCCCTTGGCCACGGTCCTCTGTTGCAAACACAGGCAGGTGCAAAGAAGATGCGAAAGGCTGCCCGAGCCACGCGAACGGAAAGCTGAAGCCAGGGAGCCAGGAAGGGCTGGCTGCTGAGGGAGGACGTGTCCTGTCAGGAGGCTTTTCAACTCCCTCTGACAGATGCGGCCTGGAGGGGCGGGGCCCGGCCGGGGCCCTGGGGTGGTAGGGGTCGGGTGTGAGGGGGTGGGTGGGGAGGCGGGGGGAGGCGGGAAGAGAGGGAGGCCCCCGAGTGAGGGGACACCAAAAGCCTCAGCCATCAAGACTCCTCGTCTTTGCATCCAGCGTTCTCAAACTCAAAACGAACGCAAGCTCATCCACCAGGAGCAACGTAGCAGCGTTTCCAAGCGAGGCAGGACCGCCCGAAGGCGAAAGCAGAATGGGATCCTAGTCAGGTGGAGCTTGAAACTCAGACCCACCCACCCCCCTACCCACCCCCACCACCTCCCCCCCTCCCCCCCACCCCGGGAAGGGGGCTTCTGGAAGGAAAAGCGAGACAATCTGACAGGGACAAACTTAGGTCGGGAAAGGAGTGTTGATTGTGAATGAGCCTCTCAAGGACAAGCAAGCGGGTACCAGGTTTTACAAGATGACCTGCAGCGGCAGAGACGCCAGCAAAGGCAGAAGCCATCCCGTCTTGGGTGAGGTGCCCGAGACGCTCCTCTCTAACCCAGTCCGCCCTGTCCTTGGAGAAGCGGGCGGTGTCTGGAAAAGCCTGACCAGGTGCCTTTCCTCGGTGGGCGGGGCTGGTCGCTTTGGGACCCGTTTGGGCCTCCCGGCACCGCCGTGGAATCCGTTCCACCTGACAGGACGACTCTACCCGGCGGCTGGGGCGGCGGGGGCGGGGCGCCGAGGGAAGGGCTGGGGTGTCACCGGAGCGGGAGCCGAGCGGGTGGGAAGAGGCCGAGGCCAGAGGGAGCCGGCCGGCGGCGTGTGCGGCGTCGGGGTCCCGGTCCCGGTCCCGGTCCCGGTCCCGCCGGGCTGGCCCCGATTGGCCCTGGGTTCGGGTGGGGCCGCGAGCTGGAAGGGTTGGGCTGTGGCGGGGAGGGGTTGGGCCCTGCCCATGGGCGGCGCCGGCGGGCCCGCGGTGCGGAGGGGGGCGGGAGGGGAGGGGGAGGGTGGGGGGGGTCGGGCTGGCTGGAGGGGTGGGGGGCGTCCGCGGAGGACGGAGGCCGGAGGCCGCAGGACGGAGGAGGGGCGGCAGGAGCGCGGAGGGAGCCGCGCCCGGCCGGCGGCAAAAGGCGAGGGAGGCAAAAGCCTACAGCACCCGGTATTCCCAGGCGGTCTCCCATCCAAGTACTAACCAGGCCCGACCCTGCTTAGCTTCCGAGATCAGACGAGATCGGGCGCGTTCAGGGTGGTATGGCCGTAGACGCTGGCGCCTGCCGCCGGCGCCCCTAAGAAGCCGCGCCGCGTCGCCCGGCCCGCGGCTCGCGCGCGCCCAGGCCTCTGTGACGCGCACCCGCCGCCGGCGCCCCCTGCGCCCGCGCCCGGCCTGCCGCCTTCCTCCCGCTGCTGCCTCCCGCCGCGGCCGCCTCGGGCGCGGCCAGCGGGCCAGCCAAACCCTGCGCTGCCCCGCCCTGCTGCCCTCCCAGGGCGCGGAGGCCTGGAGCAGCCCGGGGTGCGAGGAGGCGGGGCGGGGCGGGCGGCGGTGGGAAACGAGGGGTGGTGGGGGCGGCGGTGGGGGCGGGGATGGGGGCGGGGCGCCTGGCTGGGCGCTCTCCCCTCGCGGCCCGGGAACACTCCAGGCCGCCCTGGCCGCTCGGATCCGGCGATGGGTCGCAGGAGATGCGGCTGCTGGGAGGGGGGTGGCGCGGGGCACTTGGCCCGAGGCGTCGGGGCGTCGGGCCGCCGGGCCCGTGCTCCTCTGAGTCCCCTCCGGCCCGAGGGGCCTCCCAGCGGGAGCCCTGACCTCTGCGGCGCCGGCCGGGCCCCGACTTGCCCAAACCCAGGCGGAGCCACCGGCGCGACCAGAGGGCGTCAGCGGAAGCCCGCCGCGCTGCCCCTGAGGGAGCGGGGAGGCGGGGCGGCCACACTTCCCCCCCGCCAGCGCCGCCCAGGAGACCGGCACCCCGCCCCCAACCCGCCCCTCGCGGGGACCCTGGACAGCTCCTGCTGGCGCCAGCCCAGAGACCCAGAGACAGAGACAGAGACAGAGACACGGAGAAACAGAGAAACGGCGACACGGAGAGGATCCAAGACACGGACCTAGACAGACACCCACCCTGACCCAGAGAGGCTCTGCCCAAGAGCTCGCTTGCCCCCCAGGAGGGCGGTGGTGCTGGAGCTGGGCCCGGGCCAGGAGGCAGGGGCCCCGGGGCTGGCGATCACCCCTGGGGCCCTAGGCCGCGCAGACAGGCTCTCAGGAGTCCCGGGCTCCCGGCATCGCTGCCCCGCCATCGCCCAGGAACCACAGGCAGGCACCGGAGCTCGCTGGCGCGCTCTGTCTGCGCTTGCGTGTGCGTGTGCTTGTGCGGGTTGTGCGAGTGGGTGTGTAGGCGTGTGTGTGTGTGTGTGTGTGTGTGTGTGTGCGCGCGCGCGCGCCTGTGTGTCTGTGTGCCTGTGTGTGTGTGTGCGTCCGGGTTTGTGTGTTCCTTTCTCTCCGCTTCTTCGCTCTGGCTCTTTTCCTCTTTCTGCCGGGCACCCCCGACCTTACTGAGTTGATAGAAGGAGCAGGCAGAAAAGTCAGGGCCCAGAGAACTTGGCACGAGAAAGCAGCTCCATCTACCAGACATGTAGAAGCCCCTCCCCGACGACCGACCGCAGCGTCCCCGTTCTGCTCAAGTGCCGCTGGGGACGTTGCCCGGGATCTCCCGCCCGCTAGGTCACCGACGAAGGCGCCTCCGTCTTCCCAAGAGCGCGCTCGCGCCCAGGACGGAGGGAGGAGCAGCACGGTGTGATGACGGGGAGGAAGAGTCGCGTCCGAAGGCCCGTCGGTGCCTGCCGACGTCCCGGCTCTCCCTGTCTCGAGACCTCTGGGCTTCAGGGTTCTGTGCCGCAAGGCTTTCCCGCCGCACCCCCCGGGACCCAGGGCGCGCTGTGTGCGCTGCCCGTCTCCAGCGTTTGGGCCCTGTGGGCCTTCTTGCGTCCCACTGGAAAGGGGACCCTGGGACGGAGAGAAGATGGGCAGGGGGCGGGCTTCGGCAAAGAGAGCGACGGCCATCCACAGACGTCCGACGAGGCCCTCCGGGGCGCCAAGCTCTCCATTTTCCACGGCACGTGTCCTCGTCAGGTTCTGCCACCTCTGGCCGGCATGCGTAGGCACACCGCTGGTCTTGCGGCCCCAGAGGCGAGGAGGCGAACGCCCCGGAGGCCGAGATTGGCACCCGCGTTCTCGGCTGCTGGGTGGCCAGCACCTAGGAGAGTGTCTGGCCGGAAGCAGCCAGGCGATCGATCCCTGGGTGCTGGATGAGCCTCGGCGGCAAGAAGTAGGCTCGTGGGGAAGGACGGCGGCCGAGGCCCGGGCCCCCACCGAGGCCGCGCTCCGTGCTGAGCGGTCTGCTCCGTATTTCCCGCTTGCGTTCTCACCAGCACTCGCCCCCGCAAGGAGGCACGAACGCCAGGACCCCCTCGCACCAGAGGAGGAAAGCGCAGCTCAGGGAGGGCACGTCACTCGCGGGAGACGGCGCCCCTTGGGTTTCAGCTCAGGACTTCGGTCTCCCGAGCCTGCGTTTCGGGGCAAGGCTCCGGTCCCGCGCTCCGGGAAACTGACAGGGACGCAGTCCCGCTTCTCCCCGCAGAAGGTGCTCCTCGGAGATCAGATCCGGGGACCCGTCAGAACCACCCCGGGCACGAGCTGGCAGGGAGCGACGCGCACCGCACCCCCCCCCTCCCCCATCCCGCAGCCCGCAGCCCGCAGCCCGAGGAAGCGAGGAGCAGGCGATAGAGGCGCTGGGTTGGCAGGAGGGGAAACGGGGCCGGCAGGAGAAGCGAACCGCGAAGAGACTCCCTCCCAGGACGACGATGGCTGAACGGGGAGAGGAGGGAGCTTTGGGTCCTCTCTCGTCCTGCTTTGACCGGGATGTCCCCATTTTTCCACAGCGAGCGAGTATGGCTCTTGGATTCGGTGGGGAAGACGTGATTTATCTGGAGGACTTTTCCCTTCGGGGGTTCAAAGTCCGTTCTCTGAGGCAAGGCTCCCTCTCTGCCTCCCTGTCCTTCCCATTCGCCTCCCCGGAAGCCAGCTCTCCTCCCGGTTTCCTGGATCCCTTGGCCACGGTCCTCTGTTGCAAACACAGGCAGGTGCAAAGAAGATGCGAAAGGCTGCCCGAGCCACGCGAACGGAAAGCTGAAGCCAGGGAGCCAGGAAGGGCTGGCTGCTGAGGGAGGACGTGTCCTGTCAGGAGGCTTTTCAACTCCCTCTGACAGATGCGGCCTGGAGGGGCGGGGCCCGGCCGGGGCCCTGGGGTGGTAGGGGTCGGGTGTGAGGGGGTGGGTGGGGAGGCGGGGGGAGGCGGGAAGAGAGGGAGGCCCCCGAGTGAGGGGACACCAAAAGCCTCAGCCATCAAGACTCCTCGTCTTTGCATCCAGCGTTCTCAAACTCAAAACGAACGCAAGCTCATCCACCAGGAGCAACGTAGCAGCGTTTCCAAGCGAGGCAGGACCGCCCGAAGGCGAAAGCAGAATGGGATCCTAGTCAGGTGGAGCTTGAAACTCAGACCCACCCACCCCCCTACCCCCCCCCACCACCACCACCTCCCCCCCTCCCCCCCACCCCGGGAAGGGGGCTTCTGGAAGGAAAAGCGAGACAAACTGACAGGGACAAACTTAGGTCGGGAAAGGAGTGTTGATTGTGAATGAGCCTCTCAAGGACAAGCAAGCGGGTACCAGGTTTTAGAAGATGACCTGCAGCGGCAGAGACGCCAGCAAAGGCAGAAGCCATCCCGTCTTGGGTGAGGTGCCCGAGACGCTCCTCTCTAACCCAGTCCGCCCTGTCCTTGGAGAAGCGGGCGGTGTCTGGAAAAGCCTGACCAGGTGCCTTTCCTCGGTGGGCGGGGCTGGTCGCTTTGGGACCCGTTTGGGCCTCCCGGCACCGCCGTGGAATCCGTTCCACCTGACAGGACGACTCTACCCGGCGGCTGGGGCGGCGGGGGCGGGGCGCCGAGGGAAGGGCTGGGGTGTCACCGGAGCGGGAGCCGAGCGGGTGGGAAGAGGCCGAGGCCAGAGGGAGCCGGCCGGCGGCGTGTGCGGCGTCGGGGTCCCGGTCCCGGTCCCGGTCCCGGTCCCGGTCCCGGTCCCGCCGGGCTGGCCCCGATTGGCCCTGGGTTCGGGTGGGGCCGCGAGCTGGAAGGGTTGGGCTGTGGCGGGGAGGGGTTGGGCCCTGCCCATGGGCGGCGCCGGCGGGCCCGCGGTGCGGAGGGGGGCGGGAGGGGAGGGGGAGGGTGGGGGGGGTCGGGCTGGCTGGAGGGGTGGGGGGCGTCCGCGGAGGACGGAGGCCGGAGGCCGCAGGACGGAGGAGGGGCGGCAGGAGCGCGGAGGGAGCCGCGCCCGGCCGGCGGCAAAAGGCGAGGGAGGCAAAAGCCTACAGCACCCGGTATTCCCAGGCGGTCTCCCATCCAAGTACTAACCAGGCCCGACCCTGCTTAGCTTCCGAGATCAGACGAGATCGGGCGCGTTCAGGGTGGTATGGCCGTAGACGCTGGCGCCTGCCGCCGGCGCCCCTAAGAAGCCGCGCCGCGTCGCCCGGCCCGCGGCTCGCGCGCGCCCAGGCCTCTGTGACGCGCACCCGCCGCCGGCGCCCCCTGCGCCCGCGCCCGGCCTGCCGCCTTCCTCCCGCTGCTGCCTCCCGCCGCGGCCGCCTCGGGCGCGGCCAGCGGGCCAGCCAAACCCTGCGCTGCCCCGCCCTGCTGCCCTCCCAGGGCGCGGAGGCCTGGAGCAGCCCGGGGTGCGAGGAGGCGGGGCGGGGCGGGCGGCGGTGGGAAACGAGGGGTGGTGGGGGCGGCGGTGGGGGCGGGGATGGGGGCGGGGCGCCTGGCTGGGCGCTCTCCCCTCGCGGCCCGGGAACACTCCAGGCCGCCCTGGCCGCTCGGATCCGGCGATGGGTCGCAGGAGATGCGGCTGCTGGGAGGGGGGTGGCGCGGGGCACTTGGCCCGAGGCGTCGGGGCGTCGGGCCGCCGGGCCCGTGCTCCTCTGAGTCCCCTCCGGCCCGAGGGGCCTCCCAGCGGGAGCCCTGACCTCTGCGGCGCCGGCCGGGCCCCGACTTGCCCAAACCCAGGCGGAGCCACCGGCGCGACCAGAGGGCGTCAGCGGAAGCCCGCCGCGCTGCCCCTGAGGGAGCGGGGAGGCGGGGCGGCCACACTTCCCCCCCGCCAGCGCCGCCCAGGAGACCGGCACCCCGCCCCCAACCCGCCCCTCGCGGGGACCCTGGACAGCTCCTGCTGGCGCCAGCCCAGAGACCCAGAGACAGAGACAGAGACAGAGACACGGAGAAACAGAGAAACGGCGACACGGAGAGGATCCAAGACACGGACCTAGACAGACACCCACCCTGACCCAGAGAGGCTCTGCCCAAGAGCTCGCTTCCCCCCCAGGAGGGCGGTGGTGCTGGAGCTGGGCCCGGGCCAGGAGGCAGGGGCCCCGGGGCTGGCGATCACCCCTGGGGCCCTAGGCCGCGCAGACAGGCTCTCAGGAGTCCCGGGCTCCCGGCATCGCTGCCCCGCCATCGCCCAGGAACCACAGGCAGGCACCGGAGCTCGCTGGCGCGCTCTGTCTGCGCTTGCGTGTGCGTGTGCTTGTGCGGGTTGTGCGAGTGGGTGTGTAGGCGTGTGTGTGTGTGTGTGTGTGTGTGTGCGCGCGCGCGCGCGCGCCTGTGTGTCTGTGTGCCTGTGTGTGTGTGTGCGTCCGGGTTTGTGTGTTCCTTTCTCTCCGCTTCTTCGCTCTGGCTCTTTTCCTCTTTCTGCCGGGCACCCCCGACCTTACTGAGTTGATAGAAGGAGCAGGCAGAAAAGTCAGGGCCCAGAGAACTTGGCACGAGAAAGCAGCTCCATCTACCAGACATGTAGAAGCCCCTCCCCGACGACCGACCGCAGCGTCCCCGTTCTGCTCAAGTGCCGCTGGGGACGTTGCCCGGGATCTCCCGCCCGCTAGGTCACCGACGAAGGCGCCTCCGTCTTCCCAAGAGCGCGCTCGCGCCCAGGACGGAGGGAGGAGCAGCACGGTGTGATGACGGGGAGGAAGAGTCGCGTCCGAAGGCCCGTCGGTGCCTGCCGACGTCCCGGCTCTCCCTGTCTCGAGACCTCTGGGCTTCAGGGTTCTGTGCCGCAAGGCTTTCCCGCCGCACCCCCCGGGACCCAGGGCGCGCTGTGTGCGCTGCCCGTCTCCAGCGTTTGGGCCCTGTGGGCCTTCTTGCGTCCCACTGGAAAGGGGACCCTGGGACGGAGAGAAGATGGGCAGGGGGCGGGCTTCGGCAAAGAGAGCGACGGCCATCCACAGACGTCCGACGAGGCCCTCCGGGGCGCCAAGCTCTCCATTTTCCACGGCACGTGTCCTCGTCAGGTTCTGCCACCTCTGGCCGGCATGCGTAGGCACACCGCTGGTCTTGCGGCCCCAGAGGCGAGGAGGCGAACGCCCCGGAGGCCGAGATTGGCACCCGCGTTCTCGGCTGCTGGGTGGCCAGCACCTAGGAGAGTGTCTGGCCGGAAGCAGCCAGGCGATCGATCCCTGGGTGCTGGATGAGCCTCGGCGGCAAGAAGTAGGCTCGTGGGGAAGGACGGCGGCCGAGGCCCGGGCCCCCACCGAGGCCGCGCTCCGTGCTGAGCGGTCTGCTCCGTATTTCCCGCTTGCGTTCTCACCAGCACTCGCCCCCGCAAGGAGGCACGAACGCCAGGACCCCCTCGCACCAGAGGAGGAAAGCGCAGCTCAGGGAGGGCACGTCACTCGCGGGAGACGGCGCCCCTTGGGTTTCAGCTCAGGACTTCGGTCTCCCGAGCCTGCGTTTCGGGGCAAGGCTCCGGTCCCGCGCTCCGGGAAACTGACAGGGACGCAGTCCCGCTTCTCCCCGCAGAAGGTGCTCCTCGGAGATCAGATCCGGGGACCCGTCAGAACCACCCCGGGCACGAGCTGGCAGGGAGCGACGCGCACCGCACCCCCCCCCCTCCCCCATCCCGCAGCCCGCAGCCCGCAGCCCGAGGAAGCGAGGAGCAGGCGATAGAGGCGCTGGGTTGGCAGGAGGGGAAACGGGGCCGGCAGGAGAAGCGAACCGCGAAGAGACTCCCTCCCAGGACGACGATGGCTGAACGGGGAGAGGAGGGAGCTTTGGGTCCTCTCTCGTCCTGCTTTGACCGGGATGTCCCCATTTTTCCACAGCGAGCGAGTATGGCTCTTGGATTCGGTGGGGAAGACGTGATTTATCTGGAGGACTTTTCCCTTCGGGGGTTCAAAGTCCGTTCTCTGAGGCAAGGCTCCCTCTCTGCCTCCCTGTCCTTCCCATTCGCCTCCCCGGAAGCCAGCTCTCCTCCCGGTTTCCTGGATCCCTTGGCCACGGTCCTCTGTTGCAAACACAGGCAGGTGCAAAGAAGATGCGAAAGGCTGCCCGAGCCACGCGAACGGAAAGCTGAAGCCAGGGAGCCAGGAAGGGCTGGCTGCTGAGGGAGGACGTGTCCTGTCAGGAGGCTTTTCAACTCCCTCTGACAGATGCGGCCTGGAGGGGCGGGGCCCGGCCGGGGCCCTGGGGTGGTAGGGGTCGGGTGTGAGGGGGTGGGTGGGGAGGCGGGGGGAGGCGGGAAGAGAGGGAGGCCCCCGAGTGAGGGGACACCAAAAGCCTCAGCCATCAAGACTCCTCGTCTTTGCATCCAGCGTTCTCAAACTCAAAACGAACGCAAGCTCATCCACCAGGAGCAACGTAGCAGCGTTTCCAAGCGAGGCAGGACCGCCCGAAGGCGAAAGCAGAATGGGATCCTAGTCAGGTGGAGCTTGAAACTCAGACCCACCCACCCCCCTACCCACCACCACCACCTCCCCCCCTCCCCCCCACCCCGGGAAGGGGGCTTCTGGAAGGAAAAGCGAGACAATCTGACAGGGACAAACTTAGGTCGGGAAAGGAGTGTTGATTGTGAATGAGCCTCTCAAGGACAAGCAAGCGGGTACCAGGTTTTAGAAGATGACCTGCAGCGGCAGAGACGCCAGCAAAGGCAGAAGCCATCCCGTCTTGGGTGAGGTGCCCGAGACGCTCCTCTCTAACCCAGTCCGCCCTGTCCTTGGAGAAGCGGGCGGTGTCTGGAAAAGCCTGACCAGGTGCCTTTCCTCGGTGGGCGGGGCTGGTCGCTTTGGGACCCGTTTGGGCCTCCCGGCACCGCCGTGGAATCCGTTCCACCTGACAGGACGACTCTACCCGGCGGCTGGGGCGGCGGGGGCGGGGCGCCGAGGGAAGGGCTGGGGTGTCACCGGAGCGGGAGCCGAGCGGGTGGGAAGAGGCCGAGGCCAGAGGGAGCCGGCCGGCGGCGTGTGCGGCGTCGGGGTCCCGGTCCCGGTCCCGGTCCCGGTCCCGGTCCCGGTCCCGCCGGGCTGGCCCCGATTGGCCCTGGGTTCGGGTGGGGCCGCGAGCTGGAAGGGTTGGGCTGTGGCGGGGAGGGGTTGGGCCCTGCCCATGGGCGGCGCCGGCGGGCCCGCGGTGCGGAGGGGGGCGGGAGGGGAGGGGGAGGGTGGGGGGGGTCGGGCTGGCTGGAGGGGTGGGGGGCGTCCGCGGAGGACGGAGGCCGGAGGCCGCAGGACGGAGGAGGGGCGGCAGGAGCGCGGAGGGAGCCGCGCCCGGCCGGCGGCAAAAGGCGAGGGAGGCAAAAGCCTACAGCACCCGGTATTCCCAGGCGGTCTCCCATCCAAGTACTAACCAGGCCCGACCCTGCTTAGCTTCCGAGATCAGACGAGATCGGGCGCGTTCAGGGTGGTATGGCCGTAGACGCTGGCGCCTGCCGCCGGCGCCCCTAAGAAGCCGCGCCGCGTCGCCCGGCCCGCGGCTCGCGCGCGCCCAGGCCTCTGTGACGCGCACCCGCCGCCGGCGCCCCCTGCGCCCGCGCTCGGCCTGCCGCCTTCCTCCCGCTGCTGCCTCCCGCCGCGGCCGCCTCGGGCGCGGCCAGCGGGCCAGCCAAACCCTGCGCTGCCCCGCCCTGCTGCCCTCCCAGGGCGCGGAGGCCTGGAGCAGCCCGGGGTGCGAGGAGGCGGGGCGGGGCGGGCGGCGGTGGGAAACGAGGGGTGGTGGGGGCGGCGGTGGGGGCGGGGATGGGGGCGGGGCGCCTGGCTGGGCGCTCTCCCCTCGCGGCCCGGGAACACTCCAGGCCGCCCTGGCCGCTCGGATCCGGCGATGGGTCGCAGGAGATGCGGCTGCTGGGAGGGGGGTGGCGCGGGGCACTTGGCCCGAGGCGTCGGGGCGTCGGGCCGCCGGGCCCGTGCTCCTCTGAGTCCCCTCTGGCCCGAGGGGCCTCCCAGCGGGAGCCCTGACCTCTGCGGCGCCGGCCGGGCCCCGACTTGCCCAAACCCAGGCGGAGCCACCGGCGCGACCAGAGGGCGTCAGCGGAAGCCCGCCGCGCTGCCCCTGAGGGAGCGGGGAGGCGGGGCGGCCACACTTCCCCCCCGCCAGCGCCGCCCAGGAGACCGGCACCCCGCCCCCAACCCGCCCCTCGCGGGGACCCTGGACAGCTCCTGCTGGCGCCAGCCCAGAGACCCAGAGACAGAGACAGAGACAGAGACACGGAGAAACAGAGAAACGGCGACACGGAGAGGATCCAAGACACGGACCTAGACAGACACCCACCCTGACCCAGAGAGGCTCTGCCCAAGAGCTCGCTTCCCCCCCAGGAGGGCGGTGGTGCTGGAGCTGGGCCCGGGCCAGGAGGCAGGGGCCCCGGGGCTGGCGATCACCCCTGGGGCCCTAGGCCGCGCAGACAGGCTCTCAGGAGTCCCGGGCTCCCGGCATCGCTGCCCCGCCATCGCCCAGGAACCACAGGCAGGCACCGGAGCTCGCTGGCGCGCTCTGTCTGCGCTTGCGTGTGCGTGTGCTTGTGCGGGTTGTGCGAGTGGGTGTGTAGGCGTGTGTGTGTGTGTGTGTGTGTGTGTGTGCGCGCGCGCGCGCGCGCCTGTGTGTCTGTGTGCCTGTGTGTGTGTGTGCGTCCGGGTTTGTGTGTTCCTTTCTCTCCGCTTCTTCGCTCTGGCTCTTTTCCTCTTTCTGCCGGGCACCCCCGACCTTACTGAGTTGATAGAAGGAGCAGGCAGAAAAGTCAGGGCCCAGAGAACTTGGCACGAGAAAGCAGCTCCATCTACCAGACATGTAGAAGCCCCTCCCCGACGACCGACCGCAGCGTCCCCGTTCTGCTCAAGTGCCGCTGGGGACGTTGCCCGGGATCTCCCGCCCGCTAGGTCACCGACGAAGGCGCCTCCGTCTTCCCAAGAGCGCGCTCGCGCCCAGGACGGAGGGAGGAGCAGCACGGTGTGATGACGGGGAGGAAGAGTCGCGTCCGAAGGCCCGTCGGTGCCTGCCGACGTCCCGGCTCTCCCTGTCTCGAGACCTCTGGGCTTCAGGGTTCTGTGCCGCAAGGCTTTCCCGCCGCACCCCCCGGGACCCAGGGCGCGCTGTGTGCGCTGCCCGTCTCCAGCGTTTGGGCCCTGTGGGCCTTCTTGCGTCCCACTGGAAAGGGGACCCTGGGACGGAGAGAAGATGGGCAGGGGGCGGGCTTCGGCAAAGAGAGCGACGGCCATCCACAGACGTCCGACGAGGCCCTCCGGGGCGCCAAGCTCTCCATTTTCCACGGCACGTGTCCTCGTCAGGTTCTGCCACCTCTGGCCGGCATGCGTAGGCACACCGCTGGTCTTGCGGCCCCAGAGGCGAGGAGGCGAACGCCCCGGAGGCCGAGATTGGCACCCGCGTTCTCGGCTGCTGGGTGGCCAGCACCTAGGAGAGTGTCTGGCCGGAAGCAGCCAGGCGATCGATCCCTGGGTGCTGGATGAGCCTCGGCGGCAAGAAGTAGGCTCGTGGGGAAGGACGGCGGCCGAGGCCCGGGCCCCCACCGAGGCCGCGCTCCGTGCTGAGCGGTCTGCTCCGTATTTCCCGCTTGCGTTCTCACCAGCACTCGCCCCCGCAAGGAGGCACGAACGCCAGGACCCCCTCGCACCAGAGGAGGAAAGCGCAGCTCAGGGAGGGCACGTCACTCGCGGGAGACGGCGCCCCTTGGGTTTCAGCTCAGGACTTCGGTCTCCCGAGCCTGCGTTTCGGGGCAAGGCTCCGGTCCCGCGCTCCGGGAAACTGACAGGGACGCAGTCCCGCTTCTCCCCGCAGAAGGTGCTCCTCGGAGATCAGATCCGGGGACCCGTCAGAACCACCCCGGGCACGAGCTGGCAGGGAGCGACGCGCACCGCACCCCCCCCCCTCCCCCATCCCGCAGCCCGCAGCCCGCAGCCCGAGGAAGCGAGGAGCAGGCGATAGAGGCGCTGGGTTGGCAGGAGGGGAAACGGGGCCGGCAGGAGAAGCGAACCGCGAAGAGACTCCCTCCCAGGACGACGATGGCTGAACGGGGAGAGGAGGGAGCTTTGGGTCCTCTCTCGTCCTGCTTTGACCGGGATGTCCCCATTTTTCCACAGCGAGCGAGTATGGCTCTTGGATTCGGTGGGGAAGACGTGATTTATCTGGAGGACTTTTCCCTTCGGGGGTTCAAAGTCCGTTCTCTGAGGCAAGGCTCCCTCTCTGCCTCCCTGTCCTTCCCATTCGCCTCCCCGGAAGCCAGCTCTCCTCCCGGTTTCCTGGATCCCTTGGCCACGGTCCTCTGTTGCAAACACAGGCAGGTGCAAAGAAGATGCGAAAGGCTGCCCGAGCCACGCGAACGGAAAGCTGAAGCCAGGGAGCCAGGAAGGGCTGGCTGCTGAGGGAGGACGTGTCCTGTCAGGAGGCTTTTCAACTCCCTCTGACAGATGCGGCCTGGAGGGGCGGGGCCCGGCCGGGGCCCTGGGGTGGTAGGGGTCGGGTGTGAGGGGGTGGGTGGGGAGGCGGGGGGAGGCGGGAAGAGAGGGAGGCCCCCGAGTGAGGGGACACCAAAAGCCTCAGCCATCAAGACTCCTCGTCTTTGCATCCAGCGTTCTCAAACTCAAAACGAACGCAAGCTCATCCACCAGGAGCAACGTAGCAGCGTTTCCAAGCGAGGCAGGACCGCCCGAAGGCGAAAGCAGAATGGGATCCTAGTCAGGTGGAGCTTGAAACTCAGACCCACCCACCCCCCTACCCCCCCCACCACCACCACCTCCCCCCCTCCCCCCCACCCCGGGAAGGGGGCTTCTGGAAGGAAAAGCGAGACAAACTGACAGGGACAAACTTAGGTCGGGAAAGGAGTGTTGATTGTGAATGAGCCTCTCAAGGACAAGCAAGCGGGTACCAGGTTTTAGAAGATGACCTGCAGCGGCAGAGACGCCAGCAAAGGCAGAAGCCATCCCGTCTTGGGTGAGGTGCCCGAGACGCTCCTCTCTAACCCAGTCCGCCCTGTCCTTGGAGAAGCGGGCGGTGTCTGGAAAAGCCTGACCAGGTGCCTTTCCTCGGTGGGCGGGGCTGGTCGCTTTGGGACCCGTTTGGGCCTCCCGGCACCGCCGTGGAATCCGTTCCACCTGACAGGACGACTCTACCCGGCGGCTGGGGCGGCGGGGGCGGGGCGCCGAGGGAAGGGCTGGGGTGTCACCGGAGCGGGAGCCGAGCGGGTGGGAAGAGGCCGAGGCCAGAGGGAGCCGGCCGGCGGCGTGTGCGGCGTCGGGGTCCCGGTCCCGGTCCCGGTCCCGGTCCCGGTCCCGGTCCCGCCGGGCTGGCCCCGATTGGCCCTGGGTTCGGGTGGGGCCGCGAGCTGGAAGGGTTGGGCTGTGGCGGGGAGGGGTTGGGCCCTGCCCATGGGCGGCGCCGGCGGGCCCGCGGTGCGGAGGGGGGCGGGAGGGGAGGGGGAGGGTGGGGGGGTCGGGCTGGCTGGAGGGGTGGGGGGCGTCCGCGGAGGACGGAGGCCGGAGGCCGCAGGACGGAGGAGGGGCGGCAGGAGCGCGGAGGGAGCCGCGCCCGGCCGGCGGCAAAAGGCGAGGGAGGCAAAAGCCTACAGCACCCGGTATTCCCAGGCGGTCTCCCATCCAAGTACTAACCAGGCCCGACCCTGCTTAGCTTCCGAGATCAGACGAGATCGGGCGCGTTCAGGGTGGTATGGCCGTAGACGCTGGCGCCTGCCGCCGGCGCCCCTAAGAAGCCGCGCCGCGTCGCCCGGCCCGCGGCTCGCGCGCGCCCAGGCCTCTGTGACGCGCACCCGCCGCCGGCGCCCCCTGCGCCCGCGCCCGGCCTGCCGCCTTCCTCCCGCTGCTGCCTCCCGCCGCGGCCGCCTCGGGCGCGGCCAGCGGGCCAGCCAAACCCTGCGCTGCCCCGCCCTGCTGCCCTCCCAGGGCGCGGAGGCCTGGAGCAGCCCGGGGTGCGAGGAGGCGGGGCGGGGCGGGCGGCGGTGGGAAACGAGGGGTGGTGGGGGCGGCGGTGGGGGCGGGGATGGGGGCGGGGCGCCTGGCTGGGCGCTCTCCCCTCGCGGCCCGGGAACACTCCAGGCCGCCCTGGCCGCTCGGATCCGGCGATGGGTCGCAGGAGATGCGGCTGCTGGGAGGGGGGTGGCGCGGGGCACTTGGCCCGAGGCGTCGGGGCGTCGGGCCGCCGGGCCCGTGCTCCTCTGAGTCCCCTCCGGCCCGAGGGGCCTCCCAGCGGGAGCCCTGACCTCTGCGGCGCCGGCCGGGCCCCGACTTGCCCAAACCCAGGCGGAGCCACCGGCGCGACCAGAGGGCGTCAGCGGAAGCCCGCCGCGCTGCCCCTGAGGGAGCGGGGAGGCGGGGCGGCCACACTTCCCCCCCGCCAGCGCCGCCCAGGAGACCGGCACCCCGCCCCCAACCCGCCCCTCGCGGGGACCCTGGACAGCTCCTGCTGGCGCCAGCCCAGAGACCCAGAGACAGAGACAGAGACAGAGACACGGAGAAACAGAGAAACGGCGACACGGAGAGGATCCAAGACACGGACCTAGACAGACACCCACCCTGACCCAGAGAGGCTCTGCCCAAGAGCTCGCTTCCCCCCCAGGAGGGCGGTGGTGCTGGAGCTGGGCCCGGGCCAGGAGGCAGGGGCCCCGGGGCTGGCGATCACCCCTGGGGCCCTAGGCCGCGCAGACAGGCTCTCAGGAGTCCCGGGCTCCCGGCATCGCTGCCCCGCCATCGCCCAGGAACCACAGGCAGGCACCGGAGCTCGCTGGCGCGCTCTGTCTGCGCTTGCGTGTGCGTGTGCTTGTGCGGGTTGTGCGAGTGGGTGTGTAGGCGTGTGTGTGTGTGTGTGTGTGTGTGTGTGCGCGCGCGCGCGCGCGCGCCTGTGTGTCTGTGTGCCTGTGTGTGTGTGTGCGTCCGGGTTTGTGTGTTCCTTTCTCTCCGCTTCTTCGCTCTGGCTCTTTTCCTCTTTCTGCCGGGCACCCCCGACCTTACTGAGTTGATAGAAGGAGCAGGCAGAAAAGTCAGGGCCCAGAGAACTTGGCACGAGAAAGCAGCTCCATCTACCAGACATGTAGAAGCCCCTCCCCGACGACCGACCGCAGCGTCCCCGTTCTGCTCAAGTGCCGCTGGGGACGTTGCCCGGGATCTCCCGCCCGCTAGGTCACCGACGAAGGCGCCTCCGTCTTCCCAAGAGCGCGCTCGCGCCCAGGACGGAGGGAGGAGCAGCACGGTGTGATGACGGGGAGGAAGAGTCGCGTCCGAAGGCCCGTCGGTGCCTGCCGACGTCCCGGCTCTCCCTGTCTCGAGACCTCTGGGCTTCAGGGTTCTGTGCCGCAAGGCTTTCCCGCCGCACCCCCCGGGACCCAGGGCGCGCTGTGTGCGCTGCCCGTCTCCAGCGTTTGGGCCCTGTGGGCCTTCTTGCGTCCCACTGGAAAGGGGACCCTGGGACGGAGAGAAGATGGGCAGGGGGCGGGCTTCGGCAAAGAGAGCGACGGCCATCCACAGACGTCCGACGAGGCCCTCCGGGGCGCCAAGCTCTCCATTTTCCACGGCACGTGTCCTCGTCAGGTTCTGCCACCTCTGGCCGGCATGCGTAGGCACACCGCTGGTCTTGCGGCCCCAGAGGCGAGGAGGCGAACGCCCCGGAGGCCGAGATTGGCACCCGCGTTCTCGGCTGCTGGGTGGCCAGCACCTAGGAGAGTGTCTGGCCGGAAGCAGCCAGGCGATCGATCCCTGGGTGCTGGATGAGCCTCGGCGGCAAGAAGTAGGCTCGTGGGGAAGGACGGCGGCCGAGGCCCGGGCCCCCACCGAGGCCGCGCTCCGTGCTGAGCGGTCTGCTCCGTATTTCCCGCTTGCGTTCTCACCAGCACTCGCCCCCGCAAGGAGGCACGAACGCCAGGACCCCCTCGCACCAGAGGAGGAAAGCGCAGCTCAGGGAGGGCACGTCACTCGCGGGAGACGGCGCCCCTTGGGTTTCAGCTCAGGACTTCGGTCTCCCGAGCCTGCGTTTCGGGGCAAGGCTCCGGTCCCGCGCTCCGGGAAACTGACAGGGACGCAGTCCCGCTTCTCCCCGCAGAAGGTGCTCCTCGGAGATCAGATCCGGGGACCCGTCAGAACCACCCCGGGCACGAGCTGGCAGGGAGCGACGCGCACCGCACCCCCCCCCCTCCCCCATCCCGCAGCCCGCAGCCCGCAGCCCGAGGAAGCGAGGAGCAGGCGATAGAGGCGCTGGGTTGGCAGGAGGGGAAACGGGGCCGGCAGGAGAAGCGAACCGCGAAGAGACTCCCTCCCAGGACGACGATGGCTGAACGGGGAGAGGAGGGAGCTTTGGGTCCTCTCTCGTCCTGCTTTGACCGGGATGTCCCCATTTTTCCACAGCGAGCGAGTATGGCTCTTGGATTCGGTGGGGAAGACGTGATTTATCTGGAGGACTTTTCCCTTCGGGGGTTCAAAGTCCGTTCTCTGAGGCAAGGCTCCCTCTCTGCCTCCCTGTCCTTCCCATTCGCCTCCCCGGAAGCCAGCTCTCCTCCCGGTTTCCTGGATCCCTTGGCCACGGTCCTCTGTTGCAAACACAGGCAGGTGCAAAGAAGATGCGAAAGGCTGCCCGAGCCACGCGAACGGAAAGCTGAAGCCAGGGAGCCAGGAAGGGCTGGCTGCTGAGGGAGGACGTGTCCTGTCAGGAGGCTTTTCAACTCCCTCTGACAGATGCGGCCTGGAGGGGCGGGGCCCGGCCGGGGCCCTGGGGTGGTAGGGGTCGGGTGTGAGGGGGTGGGTGGGGAGGCGGGGGGAGGCGGGAAGAGAGGGAGGCCCCCGAGTGAGGGGACACCAAAAGCCTCAGCCATCAAGACTCCTCGTCTTTGCATCCAGCGTTCTCAAACTCAAAACGAACGCAAGCTCATCCACCAGGAGCAACGTAGCAGCGTTTCCAAGCGAGGCAGGACCGCCCGAAGGCGAAAGCAGAATGGGATCCTAGTCAGGTGGAGCTTGAAACTCAGACCCACCCACCCCCCTACCCACCCCCACCACCTCCCCCCCTCCCCCCCACCCCGGGAAGGGGGCTTCTGGAAGGAAAAGCGAGACAATCTGACAGGGACAAACTTAGGTCGGGAAAGGAGTGTTGATTGTGAATGAGCCTCTCAAGGACAAGCAAGCGGGTACCAGGTTTTAGAAGATGACCTGCAGCGGCAGAGACGCCAGCAAAGGCAGAAGCCATCCCGTCTTGGGTGAGGTGCCCGAGACGCTCCTCTCTAACCCAGTCCGCCCTGTCCTTGGAGAAGCGGGCGGTGTCTGGAAAAGCCTGACCAGGTGCCTTTCCTCGGTGGGCGGGGCTGGTCGCTTTGGGACCCGTTTGGGCCTCCCGGCACCGCCGTGGAATCCGTTCCACCTGACAGGACGACTCTACCCGGCGGCTGGGGCGGCGGGGGCGGGGCGCCGAGGGAAGGGCTGGGGTGTCACCGGAGCGGGAGCCGAGCGGGTGGGAAGAGGCCGAGGCCAGAGGGAGCCGGCCGGCGGCGTGTGCGGCGTCGGGGTCCCGGTCCCGGTCCCGGTCCCGGTCCCGGTCCCGGTCCCGCCGGGCTGGCCCCGATTGGCCCTGGGTTCGGGTGGGGCCGCGAGCTGGAAGGGTTGGGCTGTGGCGGGGAGGGGTTGGGCCCTGCCCATGGGCGGCGCCGGCGGGCCCGCGGTGCGGAGGGGGGCGGGAGGGGAGGGGGAGGTCGGGCTGGCTGGAGGGGTGGGGGGCGTCCGCGGAGGACGGAGGCCGGAGGCCGCAGGACGGAGGAGGGGCGGCAGGAGCGCGGAGGGAGCCGCGCCCGGCCGGCGGCAAAAGGCGAGGGAGGCAAAAGCCTACAGCACCCGGTATTCCCAGGCGGTCTCCCATCCAAGTACTAACCAGGCCCGACCCTGCTTAGCTTCCGAGATCAGACGAGATCGGGCGCGTTCAGGGTGGTATGGCCGTAGACGCTGGCGCCTGCCGCCGGCGCCCCTAAGAAGCCGCGCCGCGTCGCCCGGCCCGCGGCTCGCGCGCGCCCAGGCCTCTGTGACGCGCACCCGCCGCCGGCGCCCCCTGCGCCCGCGCCCGGCCTGCCGCCTTCCTCCCGCTGCTGCCTCCCGCCGCGGCCGCCTCGGGCGCGGCCAGCGGGCCAGCCAAACCCTGCGCTGCCCCGCCCTGCTGCCCTCCCAGGGCGCGGAGGCCTGGAGCAGCCCGGGGTGCGAGGAGGCGGGGCGGGGCGGGCGGCGGTGGGAAACGAGGGGTGGTGGGGGCGGCGGTGGGGGCGGGGATGGGGGCGGGGCGCCTGGCTGGGCGCTCTCCCCTCGCGGCCCGGGAACACTCCAGGCCGCCCTGGCCGCTCGGATCCGGCGATGGGTCGCAGGAGATGCGGCTGCTGGGAGGGGGGTGGCGCGGGGCACTTGGCCCGAGGCGTCGGGGCGTCGGGCCGCCGGGCCCGTGCTCCTCTGAGTCCCCTCCGGCCCGAGGGGCCTCCCAGCGGGAGCCCTGACCTCTGCGGCGCCGGCCGGGCCCCGACTTGCCCAAACCCAGGCGGAGCCACCGGCGCGACCAGAGGGCGTCAGCGGAAGCCCGCCGCGCTGCCCCTGAGGGAGCGGGGAGGCGGGGCGGCCACACTTCCCCCCCGCCAGCGCCGCCCAGGAGACCGGCACCCCGCCCCCAACCCGCCCCTCGCGGGGACCCTGGACAGCTCCTGCTGGCGCCAGCCCAGAGACCCAGAGACAGAGACAGAGACAGAGACACGGAGAAACAGAGAAACGGCGACACGGAGAGGATCCAAGACACGGACCTAGACAGACACCCACCCTGACCCAGAGAGGCTCTGCCCAAGAGCTCGCTTGCCCCCCAGGAGGGCGGTGGTGCTGGAGCTGGGCCCGGGCCAGGAGGCAGGGGCCCCGGGGCTGGCGATCACCCCTGGGGCCCTAGGCCGCGCAGACAGGCTCTCAGGAGTCCCGGGCTCCCGGCATCGCTGCCCCGCCATCGCCCAGGAACCACAGGCAGGCACCGGAGCTCGCTGGCGCGCTCTGTCTGCGCTTGCGTGTGCGTGTGCTTGTGCGGGTTGTGCGAGTGGGTGTGTAGGCGTGTGTGTGTGTGTGTGTGTGTGTGTGTGTGCGCGCGCGCGCGCCTGTGTGTCTGTGTGCCTGTGTGTGTGTGTGCGTCCGGGTTTGTGTGTTCCTTTCTCTCCGCTTCTTCGCTCTGGCTCTTTTCCTCTTTCTGCCGGGCACCCCCGACCTTACTGAGTTGATAGAAGGAGCAGGCAGAAAAGTCAGGGCCCAGAGAACTTGGCACGAGAAAGCAGCTCCATCTACCAGACATGTAGAAGCCCCTCCCCGACGACCGACCGCAGCGTCCCCGTTCTGCTCAAGTGCCGCTGGGGACGTTGCCCGGGATCTCCCGCCCGCTAGGTCACCGACGAAGGCGCCTCCGTCTTCCCAAGAGCGCGCTCGCGCCCAGGACGGAGGGAGGAGCAGCACGGTGTGATGACGGGGAGGAAGAGTCGCGTCCGAAGGCCCGTCGGTGCCTGCCGACGTCCCGGCTCTCCCTGTCTCGAGACCTCTGGGCTTCAGGGTTCTGTGCCGCAAGGCTTTCCCGCCGCACCCCCCGGGACCCAGGGCGCGCTGTGTGCGCTGCCCGTCTCCAGCGTTTGGGCCCTGTGGGCCTTCTTGCGTCCCACTGGAAAGGGGACCCTGGGACGGAGAGAAGATGGGCAGGGGGCGGGCTTCGGCAAAGAGAGCGACGGCCATCCACAGACGTCCGACGAGGCCCTCCGGGGCGCCAAGCTCTCCATTTTCCACGGCACGTGTCCTCGTCAGGTTCTGCCACCTCTGGCCGGCATGCGTAGGCACACCGCTGGTCTTGCGGCCCCAGAGGCGAGGAGGCGAACGCCCCGGAGGCCGAGATTGGCACCCGCGTTCTCGGCTGCTGGGTGGCCAGCACCTAGGAGAGTGTCTGGCCGGAAGCAGCCAGGCGATCGATCCCTGGGTGCTGGATGAGCCTCGGCGGCAAGAAGTAGGCTCGTGGGGAAGGACGGCGGCCGAGGCCCGGGCCCCCACCGAGGCCGCGCTCCGTGCTGAGCGGTCTGCTCCGTATTTCCCGCTTGCGTTCTCACCAGCACTCGCCCCCGCAAGGAGGCACGAACGCCAGGACCCCCTCGCACCAGAGGAGGAAAGCGCAGCTCAGGGAGGGCACGTCACTCGCGGGAGACGGCGCCCCTTGGGTTTCAGCTCAGGACTTCGGTCTCCCGAGCCTGCGTTTCGGGGCAAGGCTCCGGTCCCGCGCTCCGGGAAACTGACAGGGACGCAGTCCCGCTTCTCCCCGCAGAAGGTGCTCCTCGGAGATCAGATCCGGGGACCCGTCAGAACCACCCCGGGCACGAGCTGGCAGGGAGCGACGCGCACCGCACCCCCCCCCTCCCCCATCCCGCAGCCCGCAGCCCGCAGCCCGAGGAAGCGAGGAGCAGGCGATAGAGGCGCTGGGTTGGCAGGAGGGGAAACGGGGCCGGCAGGAGAAGCGAACCGCGAAGAGACTCCCTCCCAGGACGACGATGGCTGAACGGGGAGAGGAGGGAGCTTTGGGTCCTCTCTCGTCCTGCTTTGACCGGGATGTCCCCATTTTTCCACAGCGAGCGAGTATGGCTCTTGGATTCGGTGGGGAAGACGTGATTTATCTGGAGGACTTTTCCCTTCGGGGGTTCAAAGTCCGTTCTCTGAGGCAAGGCTCCCTCTCTGCCTCCCTGTCCTTCCCATTCGCCTCCCCGGAAGCCAGCTCTCCTCCCGGTTTCCTGGATCCCTTGGCCACGGTCCTCTGTTGCAAACACAGGCAGGTGCAAAGAAGATGCGAAAGGCTGCCCGAGCCACGCGAACGGAAAGCTGAAGCCAGGGAGCCAGGAAGGGCTGGCTGCTGAGGGAGGACGTGTCCTGTCAGGAGGCTTTTCAACTCCCTCTGACAGATGCGGCCTGGAGGGGCGGGGCCCGGCCGGGGCCCTGGGGTGGTAGGGGTCGGGTGTGAGGGGGTGGGTGGGGAGGCGGGGGGAGGCGGGAAGAGAGGGAGGCCCCCGAGTGAGGGGACACCAAAAGCCTCAGCCATCAAGACTCCTCGTCTTTGCATCCAGCGTTCTCAAACTCAAAACGAACGCAAGCTCATCCACCAGGAGCAACGTAGCAGCGTTTCCAAGCGAGGCAGGACCGCCCGAAGGCGAAAGCAGAATGGGATCCTAGTCAGGTGGAGCTTGAAACTCAGACCCACCCACCCCCCTACCCACCCCCACCACCTCCCCCCCTCCCCCCCACCCCGGGAAGGGGGCTTCTGGAAGGAAAAGCGAGACAAACTGACAGGGACAAACTTAGGTCGGGAAAGGAGTGTTGATTGTGAATGAGCCTCTCAAGGACAAGCAAGCGGGTACCAGGTTTTAGAAGATGACCTGCAGCGGCAGAGACGCCAGCAAAGGCAGAAGCCATCCCGTCTTGGGTGAGGTGCCCGAGACGCTCCTCTCTAACCCAGTCCGCCCTGTCCTTGGAGAAGCGGGCGGTGTCTGGAAAAGCCTGACCAGGTGCCTTTCCTCGGTGGGCGGGGCTGGTCGCTTTGGGACCCGTTTGGGCCTCCCGGCACCGCCGTGGAATCCGTTCCACCTGACAGGACGACTCTACCCGGCGGCTGGGGCAGCGGGGGCGGGGCGCCGAGGGAAGGGCTGGGGTGTCACCGGAGCGGGAGCCGAGCGGGTGGGAAGAGGCCGAGGCCAGAGGGAGCCGGCCGGCGGCGTGTGCGGCGTCGGGGTCCCGGTCCCGGTCCCGGTCCCGGTCCCGGTCCCGGTCCCGCCGGGCTGGCCCCGATTGGCCCTGGGTTCGGGTGGGGCCGCGAGCTGGAAGGGTTGGGCTGTGGCGGGGAGGGGTTGGGCCCTGCCCATGGGCGGCGCCGGCGGGCCCGCGGTGCGGAGGGGGGCGGGAGGGGAGGGGGAGGGTGGGGGGGGTCGGGCTGGCTGGAGGGGTGGGGGGCGTCCGCGGAGGACGGAGGCCGGAGGCCGCAGGACGGAGGAGGGGCGGCAGGAGCGCGGAGGGAGCCGCGCCCGGCCGGCGGCAAAAGGCGAGGGAGGCAAAAGCCTACAGCACCCGGTATTCCCAGGCGGTCTCCCATCCAAGTACTAACCAGGCCCGACCCTGCTTAGCTTCCGAGATCAGACGAGATCGGGCGCGTTCAGGGTGGTATGGCCGTAGACGCTGGCGCCTGCCGCCGGCGCCCCTAAGAAGCCGCGCCGCGTCGCCCGGCCCGCGGCTCGCGCGCGCCCAGGCCTCTGTGACGCGCACCCGCCGCCGGCGCCCCCTGCGCCCGCGCCCGGCCTGCCGCCTTCCTCCCGCTGCTGCCTCCCGCCGCGGCCGCCTCGGGCGCGGCCAGCGGGCCAGCCAAACCCTGCGCTGCCCCGCCCTGCTGCCCTCCCAGGGCGCGGAGGCCTGGAGCAGCCCGGGGTGCGAGGAGGCGGGGCGGGGCGGGCGGCGGTGGGAAACGAGGGGTGGTGGGGGCGGCGGTGGGGGCGGGGATGGGGGCGGGGCGCCTGGCTGGGCGCTCTCCCCTCGCGGCCCGGGAACACTCCAGGCCGCCCTGGCCGCTCGGATCCGGCGATGGGTCGCAGGAGATGCGGCTGCTGGGAGGGGGGTGGCGCGGGGCACTTGGCCCGAGGCGTCGGGGCGTCGGGCCGCCGGGCCCGTGCTCCTCTGAGTCCCCTCCGGCCCGAGGGGCCTCCCAGCGGGAGCCCTGACCTCTGCGGCGCCGGCCGGGCCCCGACTTGCCCAAACCCAGGCGGAGCCACCGGCGCGACCAGAGGGCGTCAGCGGAAGCCCGCCGCGCTGCCCCTGAGGGAGCGGGGAGGCGGGGCGGCCACACTTCCCCCCCGCCAGCGCCGCCCAGGAGACCGGCACCCCGCCCCCAACCCGCCCCTCGCGGGGACCCTGGACAGCTCCTGCTGGCGCCAGCCCAGAGACCCAGAGACAGAGACAGAGACAGAGACACGGAGAAACAGAGAAACGGCGACACGGAGAGGATCCAAGACACGGACCTAGACAGACACCCACCCTGACCCAGAGAGGCTCTGCCCAAGAGCTCGCTTCCCCCCCAGGAGGGCGGTGGTGCTGGAGCTGGGCCCGGGCCAGGAGGCAGGGGCCCCGGGGCTGGCGATCACCCCTGGGGCCCTAGGCCGCGCAGACAGGCTCTCAGGAGTCCCGGGCTCCCGGCATCGCTGCCCCGCCATCGCCCAGGAACCACAGGCAGGCACCGGAGCTCGCTGGCGCGCTCTGTCTGCGCTTGCGTGTGCGTGTGCTTGTGCGGGTTGTGCGAGTGGGTGTGTAGGCGTGTGTGTGTGTGTGTGTGTGTGTGTGTGCGCGCGCGCGCGCGCGCCTGTGTGTCTGTGTGCCTGTGTGTGTGTGTGCGTCCGGGTTTGTGTGTTCCTTTCTCTCCGCTTCTTCGCTCTGGCTCTTTTCCTCTTTCTGCCGGGCACCCCCGACCTTACTGAGTTGATAGAAGGAGCAGGCAGAAAAGTCAGGGCCCAGAGAACTTGGCACGAGAAAGCAGCTCCATCTACCAGACATGTAGAAGCCCCTCCCCGACGACCGACCGCAGCGTCCCCGTTCTGCTCAAGTGCCGCTGGGGACGTTGCCCGGGATCTCCCGCCCGCTAGGTCACCGACGAAGGCGCCTCCGTCTTCCCAAGAGCGCGCTCGCGCCCAGGACGGAGGGAGGAGCAGCACGGTGTGATGACGGGGAGGAAGAGTCGCGTCCGAAGGCCCGTCGGTGCCTGCCGACGTCCCGGCTCTCCCTGTCTCGAGACCTCTGGGCTTCAGGGTTCTGTGCCGCAAGGCTTTCCCGCCGCACCCCCCGGGACCCAGGGCGCGCTGTGTGCGCTGCCCGTCTCCAGCGTTTGGGCCCTGTGGGCCTTCTTGCGTCCCACTGGAAAGGGGACCCTGGGACGGAGAGAAGATGGGCAGGGGGCGGGCTTCGGCAAAGAGAGCGACGGCCATCCACAGACGTCCGACGAGGCCCTCCGGGGCGCCAAGCTCTCCATTTTCCACGGCACGTGTCCTCGTCAGGTTCTGCCACCTCTGGCCGGCATGCGTAGGCACACCGCTGGTCTTGCGGCCCCAGAGGCGAGGAGGCGAACGCCCCGGAGGCCGAGATTGGCACCCGCGTTCTCGGCTGCTGGGTGGCCAGCACCTAGGAGAGTGTCTGGCCGGAAGCAGCCAGGCGATCGATCCCTGGGTGCTGGATGAGCCTCGGCGGCAAGAAGTAGGCTCGTGGGGAAGGACGGCGGCCGAGGCCCGGGCCCCCACCGAGGCCGCGCTCCGTGCTGAGCGGTCTGCTCCGTATTTCCCGCTTGCGTTCTCACCAGCACTCGCCCCCGCAAGGAGGCACGAACGCCAGGACCCCCTCGCACCAGAGGAGGAAAGCGCAGCTCAGGGAGGGCACGTCACTCGCGGGAGACGGCGCCCCTTGGGTTTCAGCTCAGGACTTCGGTCTCCCGAGCCTGCGTTTCGGGGCAAGGCTCCGGTCCCGCGCTCCGGGAAACTGACAGGGACGCAGTCCCGCTTCTCCCCGCAGAAGGTGCTCCTCGGAGATCAGATCCGGGGACCCGTCAGAACCACCCCGGGCACGAGCTGGCAGGGAGCGACGCGCACCGCACCCCCCCCCTCCCCCATCCCGCAGCCCGCAGCCCGCAGCCCGAGGAAGCGAGGAGCAGGCGATAGAGGCGCTGGGTTGGCAGGAGGGGAAACGGGGCCGGCAGGAGAAGCGAACCGCGAAGAGACTCCCTCCCAGGACGAC
Source organism: Equus asinus (assembly GCF_041296235.1). Lineage (NCBI taxonomy): Eukaryota > Metazoa > Chordata > Mammalia > Perissodactyla > Equidae > Equus > Equus asinus. Next base: position 49,774 of record NW_027224781.1, read on the forward strand.
GATGGCTGAACGGGGAGAGGAGGGAGCTTTGGGTCCTCTCTCGTCCTGCTTTGACCGGGATGTCCCCATTTTTCCACAGCGAGCGAGTATGGCTCTTGGATTCGGTGGGGAAGACGTGATTTATCTGGAGGACTTTTCCCTTCGGGGGTTCAAAGTCCGTTCTCTGAGGCAAGGCTCCCTCTCTGCCTCCCTGTCCTTCCCATTCGCCTCCCCGGAAGCCAGCTCTCCTCCCGGTTTCCTGGATCCCTTGGCCACGGTCCTCTGTTGCAAACACAGGCAGGTGCAAAGAAGATGCGAAAGGCTGCCCGAGCCACGCGAACGGAAAGCTGAAGCCAGGGAGCCAGGAAGGGCTGGCTGCTGAGGGAGGACGTGTCCTGTCAGGAGGCTTTTCAACTCCCTCTGACAGATGCGGCCTGGAGGGGCGGGGCCCGGCCGGGGCCCTGGGGTGGTAGGGGTCGGGTGTGAGGGGGTGGGTGGGGAGGCGGGGGGAGGCGGGAAGAGAGGGAGGCCCCCGAGTGAGGGGACACCAAAAGCCTCAGCCATCAAGACTCCTCGTCTTTGCATCCAGCGTTCTCAAACTCAAAACGAACGCAAGCTCATCCACCAGGAGCAACGTAGCAGCGTTTCCAAGCGAGGCAGGACCGCCCGAAGGCGAAAGCAGAATGGGATCCTAGTCAGGTGGAGCTTGAAACTCAGACCCACCCACCCCCCTACCCCCCCCCACCACCACCACCTCCCCCCCTCCCCCCCACCCCGGGAAGGGGGCTTCTGGAAGGAAAAGCGAGACAAACTGACAGGGACAAACTTAGGTCGGGAAAGGAGTGTTGATTGTGAATGAGCCTCTCAAGGACAAGCAAGCGGGTACCAGGTTTTAGAAGATGACCTGCAGCGGCAGAGACGCCAGCAAAGGCAGAAGCCATCCCGTCTTGGGTGAGGTGCCCGAGACGCTCCTCTCTAACCCAGTCCGCCCTGTCCTTGGAGAAGCGGGCGGTGTCTGGAAAAGCCTGACCAGGTGCCTTTCCTCGGTGGGCGGGGCTGGTCGCTTTGGGACCCGTTTGGGCCTCCCGGCACCGCCGTGGAATCCGTTCCACCTGACAGGACGACTCTACCCGGCGGCTGGGGCGGCGGGGGCGGGGCGCCGAGGGAAGGGCTGGGGTGTCACCGGAGCGGGAGCCGAGCGGGTGGGAAGAGGCCGAGGCCAGAGGGAGCCGGCCGGCGGCGTGTGCGGCGTCGGGGTCCCGGTCCCGGTCCCGGTCCCGGTCCCGCCGGGCTGGCCCCGATTGGCCCTGGGTTCGGGTGGGGCCGCGAGCTGGAAGGGTTGGGCTGTGGCGGGGAGGGGTTGGGCCCTGCCCATGGGCGGCGCCGGCGGGCCCGCGGTGCGGAGGGGGGCGGGAGGGGAGGGGGAGGGTGGGGGGGGTCGGGCTGGCTGGAGGGGTGGGGGGCGTCCGCGGAGGACGGAGGCCGGAGGCCGCAGGACGGAGGAGGGGCGGCAGGAGCGCGGAGGGAGCCGCGCCCGGCCGGCGGCAAAAGGCGAGGGAGGCAAAAGCCTACAGCACCCGGTATTCCCAGGCGGTCTCCCATCCAAGTACTAACCAGGCCCGACCCTGCTTAGCTTCCGAGATCAGACGAGATCGGGCGCGTTCAGGGTGGTATGGCCGTAGACGCTGGCGCCTGCCGCCGGCGCCCCTAAGAAGCCGCGCCGCGTCGCCCGGCCCGCGGCTCGCGCGCGCCCAGGCCTCTGTGACGCGCACCCGCCGCCGGCGCCCCCTGCGCCCGCGCCCGGCCTGCCGCCTTCCTCCCGCTGCTGCCTCCCGCCGCGGCCGCCTCGGGCGCGGCCAGCGGGCCAGCCAAACCCTGCGCTGCCCCGCCCTGCTGCCCTCCCAGGGCGCGGAGGCCTGGAGCAGCCCGGGGTGCGAGGAGGCGGGGCGGGGCGGGCGGCGGTGGGAAACGAGGGGTGGTGGGGGCGGCGGTGGGGGCGGGGATGGGGGCGGGGCGCCTGGCTGGGCGCTCTCCCCTCGCGGCCCGGGAACACTCCAGGCCGCCCTGGCCGCTCGGATCCGGCGATGGGTCGCAGGAGATGCGGCTGCTGGGAGGGGGGTGGCGCGGGGCACTTGGCCCGAGGCGTCGGGGCGTCGGGCCGCCGGGCCCGTGCTCCTCTGAGTCCCCTCCGGCCCGAGGGGCCTCCCAGCGGGAGCCCTGACCTCTGCGGCGCCGGCCGGGCCCCGACTTGCCCAAACCCAGGCGGAGCCACCGGCGCGACCAGAGGGCGTCAGCGGAAGCCGCCGCGCTGCCCCTGAGGGAGCGGGGAGGCGGGGCGGCCACACTTCCCCCCCGCCAGCGCCGCCCAGGAGACCGGCACCCCGCCCCCAACCCGCCCCTCGCGGGGACCCTGGACAGCTCCTGCTGGCGCCAGCCCAGAGACCCAGAGACAGAGACAGAGACAGAGACACGGAGAAACAGAGAAACGGCGACACGGAGAGGATCCAAGACACGGACCTAGACAGACACCCACCCTGACCCAGAGAGGCTCTGCCCAAGAGCTCGCTTGCCCCCCAGGAGGGCGGTGGTGCTGGAGCTGGGCCCGGGCCAGGAGGCAGGGGCCCCGGGGCTGGCGATCACCCCTGGGGCCCTAGGCCGCGCAGACAGGCTCTCAGGAGTCCCGGGCTCCCGGCATCGCTGCCCCGCCATCGCCCAGGAACCACAGGCAGGCACCGGAGCTCGCTGGCGCGCTCTGTCTGCGCTTGCGTGTGCGTGTGCTTGTGCGGGTTGTGCGAGTGGGTGTGTAGGCGTGTGTGTGTGTGTGTGTGTGTGTGTGTGTGCGCGCGCGCGCGCCTGTGTGTCTGTGTGCCTGTGTGTGTGTGTGCGTCCGGGTTTGTGTGTTCCTTTCTCTCCGCTTCTTCGCTCTGGCTCTTTTCCTCTTTCTGCCGGGCACCCCCGACCTTACTGAGTTGATAGAAGGAGCAGGCAGAAAAGTCAGGGCCCAGAGAACTTGGCACGAGAAAGCAGCTCCATCTACCAGACATGTAGAAGCCCCTCCCCGACGACCGACCGCAGCGTCCCCGTTCTGCTCAAGTGCCGCTGGGGACGTTGCCCGGGATCTCCCGCCCGCTAGGTCACCGACGAAGGCGCCTCCGTCTTCCCAAGAGCGCGCTCGCGCCCAGGACGGAGGGAGGAGCAGCACGGTGTGATGACGGGGAGGAAGAGTCGCGTCCGAAGGCCCGTCGGTGCCTGCCGACGTCCTGGCTCTCCCTGTCTCGAGACCTCTGGGCTTCAGGGTTCTGTGCCGCAAGGCTTTCCCGCCGCACCCCCCGGGACCCAGGGCGCGCTGTGTGCGCTGCCCGTCTCCAGCGTTTGGGCCCTGTGGGCCTTCTTGCGTCCCACTGGAAAGGGGACCCTGGGACGGAGAGAAGATGGGCAGGGGGCGGGCTTCGGCAAAGAGAGCGACGGCCATCCACAGACGTCCGACGAGGCCCTCCGGGGCGCCAAGCTCTCCATTTTCCACGGCACGTGTCCTCGTCAGGTTCTGCCACCTCTGGCCGGCATGCGTAGGCACACCGCTGGTCTTGCGGCCCCAGAGGCGAGGAGGCGAACGCCCCGGAGGCCGAGATTGGCACCCGCGTTCTCGGCTGCTGGGTGGCCAGCACCTAGGAGAGTGTCTGGCCGGAAGCAGCCAGGCGATCGATCCCTGGGTGCTGGATGAGCCTCGGCGGCAAGAAGTAGGCTCGTGGGGAAGGACGGCGGCCGAGGCCCGGGCCCCCACCGAGGCCGCGCTCCGTGCTGAGCGGTCTGCTCCGTATTTCCCGCTTGCGTTCTCACCAGCACTCGCCCCCGCAAGGAGGCACGAACGCCAGGACCCCCTCGCACCAGAGGAGGAAAGCGCAGCTCAGGGAGGGCACGTCACTCGCGGGAGACGGCGCCCCTTGGGTTTCAGCTCAGGACTTCGGTCTCCCGAGCCTGCGTTTCGGGGCAAGGCTCCGGTCCCGCGCTCCGGGAAACTGACAGGGACGCAGTCCCGCTTCTCCCCGCAGAAGGTGCTCCTCGGAGATCAGATCCGGGGACCCGTCAGAACCACCCCGGGCACGAGCTGGCAGGGAGCGACGCGCACCGCACCCCCCCCCTCCCCCATCCCGCAGCCCGCAGCCCGCAGCCCGAGGAAGCGAGGAGCAGGCGATAGAGGCGCTGGGTTGGCAGGAGGGGAAACGGGGCCGGCAGGAGAAGCGAACCGCGAAGAGACTCCCTCCCAGGACGACGATGGCTGAACGGGGAGAGGAGGGAGCTTTGGGTCCTCTCTCGTCCTGCTTTGACCGGGATGTCCCCATTTTTCCACAGCGAGCGAGTATGGCTCTTGGATTCGGTGGGGAAGACGTGATTTATCTGGAGGACTTTTCCCTTCGGGGGTTCAAAGTCCGTTCTCTGAGGCAAGGCTCCCTCTCTGCCTCCCTGTCCTTCCCATTCGCCTCCCCGGAAGCCAGCTCTCCTCCCGGTTTCCTGGATCCCTTGGCCACGGTCCTCTGTTGCAAACACAGGCAGGTGCAAAGAAGATGCGAAAGGCTGCCCGAGCCACGCGAACGGAAAGCTGAAGCCAGGGAGCCAGGAAGGGCTGGCTGCTGAGGGAGGACGTGTCCTGTCAGGAGGCTTTTCAACTCCCTCTGACAGATGCGGCCTGGAGGGGCGGGGCCCGGCCGGGGCCCTGGGGTGGTAGGGGTCGGGTGTGAGGGGGTGGGTGGGGAGGCGGGGGGAGGCGGGAAGAGAGGGAGGCCCCCGAGTGAGGGGACACCAAAAGCCTCAGCCATCAAGACTCCTCGTCTTTGCATCCAGCGTTCTCAAACTCAAAACGAACGCAAGCTCATCCACCAGGAGCAACGTAGCAGCGTTTCCAAGCGAGGCAGGACCGCCCGAAGGCGAAAGCAGAATGGGATCCTAGTCAGGTGGAGCTTGAAACTCAGACCCACCCACCCCCCTACCCACCCCCACCACCTCCCCCCCTCCCCCCCACCCCGGGAAGGGGGCTTCTGGAAGGAAAAGCGAGACAAACTGACAGGGACAAACTTAGGTCGGGAAAGGAGTGTTGATTGTGAATGAGCCTCTCAAGGACAAGCAAGCGGGTACCAGGTTTTACAAGATGACCTGCAGCGGCAGAGACGCCAGCAAAGGCAGAAGCCATCCCGTCTTGGGTGAGGTGCCCGAGACGCTCCTCTCTAACCCAGTCCGCCCTGTCCTTGGAGAAGCGGGCGGTGTCTGGAAAAGCCTGACCAGGTGCCTTTCCTCGGTGGGCGGGGCTGGTCGCTTTGGGACCCGTTTGGGCCTCCCGGCACCGCCGTGGAATCCGTTCCACCTGACAGGACGACTCTACCCGGCGGCTGGGGCGGCGGGGGCGGGGCGCCGAGGGAAGGGCTGGGGTGTCACCGGAGCGGGAGCCGAGCGGGTGGGAAGAGGCCGAGGCCAGAGGGAGCCGGCCGGCGGCGTGTGCGGCGTCGGGGTCCCGGTCCCGGTCCCGGTCCCGGTCCCGGTCCCGGTCCCGCCGGGCTGGCCCCGATTGGCCCTGGGTTCGGGTGGGGCCGCGAGCTGGAAGGGTTGGGCTGTGGCGGGGAGGGGTTGGGCCCTGCCCATGGGCGGCGCCGGCGGGCCCGCGGTGCGGAGGGGGGCGGGAGGGGAGGGGGAGGGTGGGGGGGGTCGGGCTGGCTGGAGGGGTGGGGGGCGTCCGCGGAGGACGGAGGCCGGAGGCCGCAGGACGGAGGAGGGGCGGCAGGAGCGCGGAGGGAGCCGCGCCCGGCCGGCGGCAAAAGGCGAGGGAGGCAAAAGCCTACAGCACCCGGTATTCCCAGGCGGTCTCCCATCCAAGTACTAACCAGGCCCGACCCTGCTTAGCTTCCGAGATCAGACGAGATCGGGCGCGTTCAGGGTGGTATGGCCGTAGACGCTGGCGCCTGCCGCCGGCGCCCCTAAGAAGCCGCGCCGCGTCGCCCGGCCCGCGGCTCGCGCGCGCCCAGGCCTCTGTGACGCGCACCCGCCGCCGGCGCCCCCTGCGCCCGCGCCCGGCCTGCCGCCTTCCTCCCGCTGCTGCCTCCCGCCGCGGCCGCCTCGGGCGCGGCCAGCGGGCCAGCCAAACCCTGCGCTGCCCCGCCCTGCTGCCCTCCCAGGGCGCGGAGGCCTGGAGCAGCCCGGGGTGCGAGGAGGCGGGGCGGGGCGGGCGGCGGTGGGAAACGAGGGGTGGTGGGGGCGGCGGTGGGGGCGGGGATGGGGGCGGGGCGCCTGGCTGGGCGCTCTCCCCTCGCGGCCCGGGAACACTCCAGGCCGCCCTGGCCGCTCGGATCCGGCGATGGGTCGCAGGAGATGCGGCTGCTGGGAGGGGGGTGGCGCGGGGCACTTGGCCCGAGGCGTCGGGGCGTCGGGCCGCCGGGCCCGTGCTCCTCTGAGTCCCCTCCGGCCCGAGGGGCCTCCCAGCGGGAGCCCTGACCTCTGCGGCGCCGGCCGGGCCCCGACTTGCCCAAACCCAGGCGGAGCCACCGGCGCGACCAGAGGGCGTCAGCGGAAGCCCGCCGCGCTGCCCCTGAGGGAGCGGGGAGGCGGGGCGGCCACACTTCCCCCCCGCCAGCGCCGCCCAGGAGACCGGCACCCCGCCCCCAACCCGCCCCTCGCGGGGACCCTGGACAGCTCCTGCTGGCGCCAGCCCAGAGACCCAGAGACAGAGACAGAGACAGAGACACGGAGAAACAGAGAAACGGCGACACGGAGAGGATCCAAGACACGGACCTAGACAGACACCCACCCTGACCCAGAGAGGCTCTGCCCAAGAGCTCGCTTCCCCCCCAGGAGGGCGGTGGTGCTGGAGCTGGGCCCGGGCCAGGAGGCAGGGGCCCCGGGGCTGGCGATCACCCCTGGGGCCCTAGGCCGCGCAGACAGGCTCTCAGGAGTCCCGGGCTCCCGGCATCGCTGCCCCGCCATCGCCCAGGAACCACAGGCAGGCACCGGAGCTCGCTGGCGCGCTCTGTCTGCGCTTGCGTGTGCGTGTGCTTGTGCGGGTTGTGCGAGTGGGTGTGTAGGCGTGTGTGTGTGTGTGTGTGTGTGTGTGCGCGCGCGCGCGCGCGCCTGTGTGTCTGTGTGCCTGTGTGTGTGTGTGCGTCCGGGTTTGTGTGTTCCTTTCTCTCCGCTTCTTCGCTCTGGCTCTTTTCCTCTTTCTGCCGGGCACCCCCGACCTTACTGAGTTGATAGAAGGAGCAGGCAGAAAAGTCAGGGCCCAGAGAACTTGGCACGAGAAAGCAGCTCCATCTACCAGACATGTAGAAGCCCCTCCCCGACGACCGACCGCAGCGTCCCCGTTCTGCTCAAGTGCCGCTGGGGACGTTGCCCGGGATCTCCCGCCCGCTAGGTCACCGACGAAGGCGCCTCCGTCTTCCCAAGAGCGCGCTCGCGCCCAGGACGGAGGGAGGAGCAGCACGGTGTGATGACGGGGAGGAAGAGTCGCGTCCGAAGGCCCGTCGGTGCCTGCCGACGTCCCGGCTCTCCCTGTCTCGAGACCTCTGGGCTTCAGGGTTCTGTGCCGCAAGGCTTTCCCGCCGCACCCCCCGGGACCCAGGGCGCGCTGTGTGCGCTGCCCGTCTCCAGCGTTTGGGCCCTGTGGGCCTTCTTGCGTCCCACTGGAAAGGGGACCCTGGGACGGAGAGAAGATGGGCAGGGGGCGGGCTTCGGCAAAGAGAGCGACGGCCATCCACAGACGTCCGACGAGGCCCTCCGGGGCGCCAAGCTCTCCATTTTCCACGGCACGTGTCCTCGTCAGGTTCTGCCACCTCTGGCCGGCATGCGTAGGCACACCGCTGGTCTTGCGGCCCCAGAGGCGAGGAGGCGAACGCCCCGGAGGCCGAGATTGGCACCCGCGTTCTCGGCTGCTGGGTGGCCAGCACCTAGGAGAGTGTCTGGCCGGAAGCAGCCAGGCGATCGATCCCTGGGTGCTGGATGAGCCTCGGCGGCAAGAAGTAGGCTCGTGGGGAAGGACGGCGGCCGAGGCCCGGGCCCCCACCGAGGCCGCGCTCCGTGCTGAGCGGTCTGCTCCGTATTTCCCGCTTGCGTTCTCACCAGCACTCGCCCCCGCAAGGAGGCACGAACGCCAGGACCCCCTCGCACCAGAGGAGGAAAGCGCAGCTCAGGGAGGGCACGTCACTCGCGGGAGACGGCGCCCCTTGGGTTTCAGCTCAGGACTTCGGTCTCCCGAGCCTGCGTTTCGGGGCAAGGCTCCGGTCCCGCGCTCCGGGAAACTGACAGGGACGCAGTCCCGCTTCTCCCCGCAGAAGGTGCTCCTCGGAGATCAGATCCGGGGACCCGTCAGAACCACCCCGGGCACGAGCTGGCAGGGAGCGACGCGCACCGCACCCCCCCCCCTCCCCCATCCCGCAGCCCGCAGCCCGCAGCCCGAGGAAGCGAGGAGCAGGCGATAGAGGCGCTGGGTTGGCAGGAGGGGAAACGGGGCCGGCAGGAGAAGCGAACCGCGAAGAGACTCCCTCCCAGGACGACGATGGCTGAACGGGGAGAGGAGGGAGCTTTGGGTCCTCTCTCGTCCTGCTTTGACCGGGATGTCCCCATTTTTCCACAGCGAGCGAGTATGGCTCTTGGATTCGGTGGGGAAGACGTGATTTATCTGGAGGACTTTTCCCTTCGGGGGTTCAAAGTCCGTTCTCTGAGGCAAGGCTCCCTCTCTGCCTCCCTGTCCTTCCCATTCGCCTCCCCGGAAGCCAGCTCTCCTCCCGGTTTCCTGGATCCCTTGGCCACGGTCCTCTGTTGCAAACACAGGCAGGTGCAAAGAAGATGCAAAAGGCTGCCCGAGCCACGCGAACGGAAAGCTGAAGCCAGGGAGCCAGGAAGGGCTGGCTGCTGAGGGAGGACGTGTCCTGTCAGGAGGCTTTTCAACTCCCTCTGACAGATGCGGCCTGGAGGGGCGGGGCCCGGCCGGGGCCCTGGGGTGGTAGGGGTCGGGTGTGAGGGGGTGGGTGGGGAGGCGGGGGGAGGCGGGAAGAGAGGGAGGCCCCCGAGTGAGGGGACACCAAAAGCCTCAGCCATCAAGACTCCTCGTCTTTGCATCCAGCGTTCTCAAACTCAAAACGAACGCAAGCTCATCCACCAGGAGCAACGTAGCAGCGTTTCCAAGCGAGGCAGGACCGCCCGAAGGCGAAAGCAGAATGGGATCCTAGTCAGGTGGAGCTTGAAACTCAGACCCACCCACCCCCCTACCCCCCCCACCACCACCACCTCCCCCCCTCCCCCCCACCCCGGGAAGGGGGCTTCTGGAAGGAAAAGCGAGACAAACTGACAGGGACAAACTTAGGTCGGGAAAGGAGTGTTGATTGTGAATGAGCCTCTCAAGGACAAGCAAGCGGGTACCAGGTTTTACAAGATGACCTGCAGCGGCAGAGACGCCAGCAAAGGCAGAAGCCATCCCGTCTTGGGTGAGGTGCCCGAGACGCTCCTCTCTAACCCAGTCCGCCCTGTCCTTGGAGAAGCGGGCGGTGTCTGGAAAAGCCTGACCAGGTGCCTTTCCTCGGTGGGCGGGGCTGGTCGCTTTGGGACCCGTTTGGGCCTCCCGGCACCGCCGTGGAATCCGTTCCACCTGACAGGACGACTCTACCCGGCGGCTGGGGCGGCGGGGGCGGGGCGCCGAGGGAAGGGCTGGGGTGTCACCGGAGCGGGAGCCGAGCGGGTGGGAAGAGGCCGAGGCCAGAGGGAGCCGGCCGGCGGCGTGTGCGGCGTCGGGGTCCCGGTCCCGGTCCCGGTCCCGGTCCCGGTCCCGGTCCCGCCGGGCTGGCCCCGATTGGCCCTGGGTTCGGGTGGGGCCGCGAGCTGGAAGGGTTGGGCTGTGGCGGGGAGGGGTTGGGCCCTGCCCATGGGCGGCGCCGGCGGGCCCGCGGTGCGGAGGGGGGCGGGAGGGGAGGGGGAGGGTGGGGGGGGTCGGGCTGGCTGGAGGGGTGGGGGGCGTCCGCGGAGGACGGAGGCCGGAGGCCGCAGGACGGAGGAGGGGCGGCAGGAGCGCGGAGGGAGCCGCGCCCGGCCGGCGGCAAAAGGCGAGGGAGGCAAAAGCCTACAGCACCCGGTATTCCCAGGCGGTCTCCCATCCAAGTACTAACCAGGCCCGACCCTGCTTAGCTTCCGAGATCAGACGAGATCGGGCGCGTTCAGGGTGGTATGGCCGTAGACGCTGGCGCCTGCCGCCGGCGCCCCTAAGAAGCCGCGCCGCGTCGCCCGGCCCGCGGCTCGCGCGCGCCCAGGCCTCTGTGACGCGCACCCGCCGCCGGCGCCCCCTGCGCCCGCGCCCGGCCTGCCGCCTTCCTCCCGCTGCTGCCTCCCGCCGCGGCCGCCTCGGGCGCGGCCAGCGGGCCAGCCAAACCCTGCGCTGCCCCGCCCTGCTGCCCTCCCAGGGCGCGGAGGCCTGGAGCAGCCCGGGGTGCGAGGAGGCGGGGCGGGGCGGGCGGCGGTGGGAAACGAGGGGTGGTGGGGGCGGCGGTGGGGGCGGGGATGGGGGCGGGGCGCCTGGCTGGGCGCTCTCCCCTCGCGGCCCGGGAACACTCCAGGCCGCCCTGGCCGCTCGGATCCGGCGATGGGTCGCAGGAGATGCGGCTGCTGGGAGGGGGGTGGCGCGGGGCACTTGGCCCGAGGCGTCGGGGCGTCGGGCCGCCGGGCCCGTGCTCCTCTGAGTCCCCTCCGGCCCGAGGGGCCTCCCAGCGGGAGCCCTGACCTCTGCGGCGCCGGCCGGGCCCCGACTTGCCCAAACCCAGGCGGAGCCACCGGCGCGACCAGAGGGCGTCAGCGGAAGCCCGCCGCGCTGCCCCTGAGGGAGCGGGGAGGCGGGGCGGCCACACTTCCCCCCCGCCAGCGCCGCCCAGGAGACCGGCACCCCGCCCCCAACCCGCCCCTCGCGGGGACCCTGGACAGCTCCTGCTGGCGCCAGCCCAGAGACCCAGAGACAGAGACAGAGACAGAGACACGGAGAAACAGAGAAACGGCGACACGGAGAGGATCCAAGACACGGACCTAGACAGACACCCACCCTGACCCAGAGAGGCTCTGCCCAAGAGCTCGCTTCCCCCCCAGGAGGGCGGTGGTGCTGGAGCTGGGCCCGGGCCAGGAGGCAGGGGCCCCGGGGCTGGCGATCACCCCTGGGGCCCTAGGCCGCGCAGACAGGCTCTCAGGAGTCCCGGGCTCCCGGCATCGCTGCCCCGCCATCGCCCAGGAACCACAGGCAGGCACCGGAGCTCGCTGGCGCGCTCTGTCTGCGCTTGCGTGTGCGTGTGCTTGTGCGGGTTGTGCGAGTGGGTGTGTAGGCGTGTGTGTGTGTGTGTGTGTGTGTGTGTGCGCGCGCGCGCGCGCGCGCCTGTGTGTCTGTGTGCCTGTGTGTGTGTGTGCGTCCGGGTTTGTGTGTTCCTTTCTCTCCGCTTCTTCGCTCTGGCTCTTTTCCTCTTTCTGCCGGGCACCCCCGACCTTACTGAGTTGATAGAAGGAGCAGGCAGAAAAGTCAGGGCCCAGAGAACTTGGCACGAGAAAGCAGCTCCATCTACCAGACATGTAGAAGCCCCTCCCCGACGACCGACCGCAGCGTCCCCGTTCTGCTCAAGTGCCGCTGGGGACGTTGCCGGGATCTCCCGCCCGCTAGGTCACCGACGAAGGCGCCTCCGTCTTCCCAAGAGCGCGCTCGCGCCCAGGACGGAGGGAGGAGCAGCACGGTGTGATGACGGGGAGGAAGAGTCGCGTCCGAAGGCCCGTCGGTGCCTGCCGACGTCCCGGCTCTCCCTGTCTCGAGACCTCTGGGCTTCAGGGTTCTGTGCCGCAAGGCTTTCCCGCCGCACCCCCCGGGACCCAGGGCGCGCTGTGTGCGCTGCCCGTCTCCAGCGTTTGGGCCCTGTGGGCCTTCTTGCGTCCCACTGGAAAGGGGACCCTGGGACGGAGAGAAGATGGGCAGGGGGCGGGCTTCGGCAAAGAGAGCGACGGCCATCCACAGACGTCCGACGAGGCCCTCCGGGGCGCCAAGCTCTCCATTTTCCACGGCACGTGTCCTCGTCAGGTTCTGCCACCTCTGGCCGGCATGCGTAGGCACACCGCTGGTCTTGCGGCCCCAGAGGCGAGGAGGCGAACGCCCCGGAGGCCGAGATTGGCACCCGCGTTCTCGGCTGCTGGGTGGCCAGCACCTAGGAGAGTGTCTGGCCGGAAGCAGCCAGGCGATCGATCCCTGGGTGCTGGATGAGCCTCGGCGGCAAGAAGTAGGCTCGTGGGGAAGGACGGCGGCCGAGGCCCGGGCCCCCACCGAGGCCGCGCTCCGTGCTGAGCGGTCTGCTCCGTATTTCCCGCTTGCGTTCTCACCAGCACTCGCCCCCGCAAGGAGGCACGAACGCCAGGACCCCCTCGCACCAGAGGAGGAAAGCGCAGCTCAGGGAGGGCACGTCACTCGCGGGAGACGGCGCCCCTTGGGTTTCAGCTCAGGACTTCGGTCTCCCGAGCCTGCGTTTCGGGGCAAGGCTCCGGTCCCGCGCTCCGGGAAACTGACAGGGACGGCAGTCCCGCTTCTCCCCGCAGAAGGTGCTCCCTCGGAGATCAGATCCGGGGACCCGTCAGAACCACCCCGGGCACGAGCTGGCAGGGAGCGACGCGCACCGCACCCCCCCCCCCTCCCCCATCCCGCAGCCCGCAGCCCGCAGCCCGAGGAAGCGAGGAGCAGGCGATAGAGGCGCTGGGTTGGCAGGAGGGGGAAACGGGGCCGGCAGGAGAAGCGAACCGCGAAGAGACTCCCTCCCAGGACGACGATGGCTGAACGGGGAGAGGAGGGAGCTTTGGGTCCTCTCTCGTCCTGCTTTGACCGGGATGTCCCCATTTTTCCACAGCGAGCGAGTATGGCTCTTGGATTCGGTGGGGGAAGACGTGATTTATCTGGAGGACTTTTCCCTTCGGGGGTTCAAAGTCCGTTCTCTGAGGCAAGGCTCCCTCTCTGCCTCCCTGTCCTTCCCATTCGCCTCCCCGGAAGCCAGCTCTCCTCCCGGTTTCCTGGATCCCTTGGCCACGGTCCTCTGTTGCAAACACAGGCAGGTGCAAAGAAGATGCGAAAGGCTGCCCGAGCCACGCGAACGGAAAGCTGAAGCCAGGGAGCCAGGAAGGGCTGGCTGCTGAGGGAGGACGTGTCCTGTCAGGAGGCTTTTTCAACTCCCTCTGACAGATGCGGCCTGGAGGGGCGGGGCCCGGCCGGGGCCCTGGGGTGGTAGGGGTCGGGTGTGAGGGGGTGGGTGGGGAGGCGGGGGGAGGCGGGAAGAGAGGGAGGCCCCCGAGTGAGGGGGACACCAAAAGCCTCAGCCATCAAGACTCCTCGTCTTTGCATCCAGCGTTCTCAAACTCAAAACGAACGCAAGCTCATCCACCAGGAGCAACGTAGCAGCGTTTCCAAGCGAGGCAGGACCGCCCGAAGGCGAAAGCAGAATGGGATCCTAGTCAGGTGGAGCTTGAAACTCAGACCCACCCACCCCCCTACCCCCCCCCACCACCACCACCTCCCCCCCCTCCCCCCCACCCCGGGAAGGGGGCTTCTGGAAGGAAAAGCGAGACAAACTGACAGGGACAAACTTAGGTCGGGAAAGGAGTGTTGATTGTGAATGAGCCTCTCAAGGACAAGCAAGCGGGGTACCAGGTTTTAGAAGATGACCT
>NW_027224782.1:0-25842 GCF_041296235.1 Equus asinus
GCGAGTGGGTGTGTAGTGCGTGTGTGTGTGTGTGTGTGTGTGTGTGTGCCGCGCGCAGCGCGCGCGCCTGGTGTGTCTGTGTGCCTGTGTGTGTGTGTGCGTCCGGGTTTGTGTGTTCCTTTCTCTCCGCTCTTCGCTCTGGCTCTTTTCCCTCTTTCTGCCGGGCACCCCCGACCTTACTGAGTTGATAGAAGGAGCAGGCAGAAAAGTCAGGGCCCAGAGAACTTGGCACGAGAAAGCAGCTCCATCTACCAGACATGTAGAAGCCCCTCCCCGACGACCGACCGCAGCGTCCCCGTTCTGCTCAAGTGCCGCTGGGGACGTTGCCCGGGATCTCCCGCCCGCTAGGTCACCGACGAAGGCGCCTCCGTCTTCCCAAGAGCGCGCTCGCGCCCAGGACGGAGGGAGGAGCAGCACGGTGTGATGACGGGGAGGAAGAGTCGCGTCCGAAGGCCCGTCGGTGCCTGCCGACGTCCCGGCTCTCCCTGTCTCGAGACCTCTGGGCTTCAGGGTTCTGTGCCGCAAGGCTTTCCCGCCGCACCCCCCGGGACCCAGGGCGCGCTGTGTGCGCTGCCCGTCTCCAGCGTTTGGGCCCTGTGGGCCTTCTTGCGTCCCACTGGAAAGGGGACCCTGGGACGGAGAGAAGATGGGCAGGGGGCGGGCTTCGGCAAAGAGAGCGACGGCCATCCACAGACGTCCGACGAGGCCCTCCGGGGCGCCAAGCTCTCCATTTTCCACGGCACGTGTCCTCGTCAGGTTCTGCCACCTCTGGCCGGCATGCGTAGGCACACCGCTGGTCTTGCGGCCCCAGAGGCGAGGAGGCGAACGCCCCGGAGGCCGAGATTGGCACCCGCGTTCTCGGCTGCTGGGTGGCCAGCACCTAGGAGAGTGTCTGGCCGGAAGCAGCCAGGCGATCGATCCCTGGGTGCTGGATGAGCCTCGGCGGCAAGAAGTAGGCTCGTGGGGAAGGACGGCGGCCGAGGCCCGGGCCCCCACCGAGGCCGCGCTCCGTGCTGAGCGGTCTGCTCCGTATTTCCCGCTTGCGTTCTCACCAGCACTCGCCCCCGCAAGGAGGCACGAACGCCAGGACCCCCTCGCACCAGAGGAGGAAAGCGCAGCTCAGGGAGGGCACGTCACTCGCGGGAGACGGCGCCCCTTGGGTTTCAGCTCAGGACTTCGGTCTCCCGAGCCTGCGTTTCGGGGCAAGGCTCCGGTCCCGCGCTCCGGGAAACTGACAGGGACGCAGTCCCGCTTCTCCCCGCAGAAGGTGCTCCTCGGAGATCAGATCCGGGGACCCGTCAGAACCACCCCGGGCACGAGCTGGCAGGGAGCGACGCGCACCGCACCCCCCCCCTCCCCCATCCCGCAGCCCGCAGCCCGCAGCCCGAGGAAGCGAGGAGCAGGCGATAGAGGCGCTGGGTTGGCAGGAGGGGAAACGGGGCCGGCAGGAGAAGCGAACCGCGAAGAGACTCCCTCCCAGGACGACGATGGCTGAACGGGGAGAGGAGGGAGCTTTGGGTCCTCTCTCGTCCTGCTTTGACCGGGATGTCCCCATTTTTCCACAGCGAGCGAGTATGGCTCTTGGATTCGGTGGGGAAGACGTGATTTATCTGGAGGACTTTTCCCTTCGGGGGTTCAAAGTCCGTTCTCTGAGGCAAGGCTCCCTCTCTGCCTCCCTGTCCTTCCCATTCGCCTCCCCGGAAGCCAGCTCTCCTCCCGGTTTCCTGGATCCCTTGGCCACGGTCCTCTGTTGCAAACACAGGCAGGTGCAAAGAAGATGCGAAAGGCTGCCCGAGCCACGCGAACGGAAAGCTGAAGCCAGGGAGCCAGGAAGGGCTGGCTGCTGAGGGAGGACGTGTCCTGTCAGGAGGCTTTTCAACTCCCTCTGACAGATGCGGCCTGGAGGGGCGGGGCCCGGCCGGGGCCCTGGGGTGGTAGGGGTCGGGTGTGAGGGGGTGGGTGGGGAGGCGGGGGGAGGCGGGAAGAGAGGGAGGCCCCCGAGTGAGGGGACACCAAAAGCCTCAGCCATCAAGACTCCTCGTCTTTGCATCCAGCGTTCTCAAACTCAAAACGAACGCAAGCTCATCCACCAGGAGCAACGTAGCAGCGTTTCCAAGCGAGGCAGGACCGCCCGAAGGCGAAAGCAGAATGGGATCCTAGTCAGGTGGAGCTTGAAACTCAGACCCACCCACCCCCCTACCCCCCCCCACCACCACCACCTCCCCCCCTCCCCCCCACCCCGGGAAGGGGGCTTCTGGAAGGAAAAGCGAGACAAACTGACAGGGACAAACTTAGGTCGGGAAAGGAGTGTTGATTGTGAATGAGCCTCTCAAGGACAAGCAAGCGGGTACCAGGTTTTAGAAGATGACCTGCAGCGGCAGAGACGCCAGCAAAGGCAGAAGCCATCCCGTCTTGGGTGAGGTGCCCGAGACGCTCCTCTCTAACCCAGTCCGCCCTGTCCTTGGAGAAGCGGGCGGTGTCTGGAAAAGCCTGACCAGGTGCCTTTCCTCGGTGGGCGGGGCTGGTCGCTTTGGGACCCGTTTGGGCCTCCCGGCACCGCCGTGGAATCCGTTCCACCTGACAGGACGACTCTACCCGGCGGCTGGGGCGGCGGGGGCGGGGCGCCGAGGGAAGGGCTGGGGTGTCACCGGAGCGGGAGCCGAGCGGGTGGGAAGAGGCCGAGGCCAGAGGGAGCCGGCCGGCGGCGTGTGCGGCGTCGGGGTCCCGGTCCCGGTCCCGGTCCCGGTCCCGCCGGGCTGGCCCCGATTGGCCCTGGGTTCGGGTGGGGCCGCGAGCTGGAAGGGTTGGGCTGTGGCGGGGAGGGGTTGGGCCCTGCCCATGGGCGGCGCCGGCGGGCCCGCGGTGCGGAGGGGGGCGGGAGGGGAGGGGGAGGGTGGGGGGGGTCGGGCTGGCTGGAGGGGTGGGGGGCGTCCGCGGAGGACGGAGGCCGGAGGCCGCAGGACGGAGGAGGGGCGGCAGGAGCGCGGAGGGAGCCGCGCCCGGCCGGCGGCAAAAGGCGAGGGAGGCAAAAGCCTACAGCACCCGGTATTCCCAGGCGGTCTCCCATCCAAGTACTAACCAGGCCCGACCCTGCTTAGCTTCCGAGATCAGACGAGATCGGGCGCGTTCAGGGTGGTATGGCCGTAGACGCTGGCGCCTGCCGCCGGCGCCCCTAAGAAGCCGCGCCGCGTCGCCCGGCCCGCGGCTCGCGCGCGCCCAGGCCTCTGTGACGCGCACCCGCCGCCGGCGCCCCCTGCGCCCGCGCCCGGCCTGCCGCCTTCCTCCCGCTGCTGCCTCCCGCCGCGGCCGCCTCGGGCGCGGCCAGCGGGCCAGCCAAACCCTGCGCTGCCCCGCCCTGCTGCCCTCCCAGGGCGCGGAGGCCTGGAGCAGCCCGGGGTGCGAGGAGGCGGGGCGGGGCGGGCGGCGGTGGGAAACGAGGGGTGGTGGGGGCGGCGGTGGGGGCGGGGATGGGGGCGGGGCGCCTGGCTGGGCGCTCTCCCCTCGCGGCCCGGGAACACTCCAGGCCGCCCTGGCCGCTCGGATCCGGCGATGGGTCGCAGGAGATGCGGCTGCTGGGAGGGGGGTGGCGCGGGGCACTTGGCCCGAGGCGTCGGGGCGTCGGGCCGCCGGGCCCGTGCTCCTCTGAGTCCCCTCCGGCCCGAGGGGCCTCCCAGCGGGAGCCCTGACCTCTGCGGCGCCGGCCGGGCCCCGACTTGCCCAAACCCAGGCGGAGCCACCGGCGCGACCAGAGGGCGTCAGCGGAAGCCGCCGCGCTGCCCCTGAGGGAGCGGGGAGGCGGGGCGGCCACACTTCCCCCCCGCCAGCGCCGCCCAGGAGACCGGCACCCCGCCCCCAACCCGCCCCTCGCGGGGACCCTGGACAGCTCCTGCTGGCGCCAGCCCAGAGACCCAGAGACAGAGACAGAGACAGAGACACGGAGAAACAGAGAAACGGCGACACGGAGAGGATCCAAGACACGGACCTAGACAGACACCCACCCTGACCCAGAGAGGCTCTGCCCAAGAGCTCGCTTGCCCCCCAGGAGGGCGGTGGTGCTGGAGCTGGGCCCGGGCCAGGAGGCAGGGGCCCCGGGGCTGGCGATCACCCCTGGGGCCCTAGGCCGCGCAGACAGGCTCTCAGGAGTCCCGGGCTCCCGGCATCGCTGCCCCGCCATCGCCCAGGAACCACAGGCAGGCACCGGAGCTCGCTGGCGCGCTCTGTCTGCGCTTGCGTGTGCGTGTGCTTGTGCGGGTTGTGCGAGTGGGTGTGTAGGCGTGTGTGTGTGTGTGTGTGTGTGTGTGTGTGCGCGCGCGCGCGCCTGTGTGTCTGTGTGCCTGTGTGTGTGTGTGCGTCCGGGTTTGTGTGTTCCTTTCTCTCCGCTTCTTCGCTCTGGCTCTTTTCCTCTTTCTGCCGGGCACCCCCGACCTTACTGAGTTGATAGAAGGAGCAGGCAGAAAAGTCAGGGCCCAGAGAACTTGGCACGAGAAAGCAGCTCCATCTACCAGACATGTAGAAGCCCCTCCCCGACGACCGACCGCAGCGTCCCCGTTCTGCTCAAGTGCCGCTGGGGACGTTGCCCGGGATCTCCCGCCCGCTAGGTCACCGACGAAGGCGCCTCCGTCTTCCCAAGAGCGCGCTCGCGCCCAGGACGGAGGGAGGAGCAGCACGGTGTGATGACGGGGAGGAAGAGTCGCGTCCGAAGGCCCGTCGGTGCCTGCCGACGTCCTGGCTCTCCCTGTCTCGAGACCTCTGGGCTTCAGGGTTCTGTGCCGCAAGGCTTTCCCGCCGCACCCCCCGGGACCCAGGGCGCGCTGTGTGCGCTGCCCGTCTCCAGCGTTTGGGCCCTGTGGGCCTTCTTGCGTCCCACTGGAAAGGGGACCCTGGGACGGAGAGAAGATGGGCAGGGGGCGGGCTTCGGCAAAGAGAGCGACGGCCATCCACAGACGTCCGACGAGGCCCTCCGGGGCGCCAAGCTCTCCATTTTCCACGGCACGTGTCCTCGTCAGGTTCTGCCACCTCTGGCCGGCATGCGTAGGCACACCGCTGGTCTTGCGGCCCCAGAGGCGAGGAGGCGAACGCCCCGGAGGCCGAGATTGGCACCCGCGTTCTCGGCTGCTGGGTGGCCAGCACCTAGGAGAGTGTCTGGCCGGAAGCAGCCAGGCGATCGATCCCTGGGTGCTGGATGAGCCTCGGCGGCAAGAAGTAGGCTCGTGGGGAAGGACGGCGGCCGAGGCCCGGGCCCCCACCGAGGCCGCGCTCCGTGCTGAGCGGTCTGCTCCGTATTTCCCGCTTGCGTTCTCACCAGCACTCGCCCCCGCAAGGAGGCACGAACGCCAGGACCCCCTCGCACCAGAGGAGGAAAGCGCAGCTCAGGGAGGGCACGTCACTCGCGGGAGACGGCGCCCCTTGGGTTTCAGCTCAGGACTTCGGTCTCCCGAGCCTGCGTTTCGGGGCAAGGCTCCGGTCCCGCGCTCCGGGAAACTGACAGGGACGCAGTCCCGCTTCTCCCCGCAGAAGGTGCTCCTCGGAGATCAGATCCGGGGACCCGTCAGAACCACCCCGGGCACGAGCTGGCAGGGAGCGACGCGCACCGCACCCCCCCCCTCCCCCATCCCGCAGCCCGCAGCCCGCAGCCCGAGGAAGCGAGGAGCAGGCGATAGAGGCGCTGGGTTGGCAGGAGGGGAAACGGGGCCGGCAGGAGAAGCGAACCGCGAAGAGACTCCCTCCCAGGACGACGATGGCTGAACGGGGAGAGGAGGGAGCTTTGGGTCCTCTCTCGTCCTGCTTTGACCGGGATGTCCCCATTTTTCCACAGCGAGCGAGTATGGCTCTTGGATTCGGTGGGGAAGACGTGATTTATCTGGAGGACTTTTCCCTTCGGGGGTTCAAAGTCCGTTCTCTGAGGCAAGGCTCCCTCTCTGCCTCCCTGTCCTTCCCATTCGCCTCCCCGGAAGCCAGCTCTCCTCCCGGTTTCCTGGATCCCTTGGCCACGGTCCTCTGTTGCAAACACAGGCAGGTGCAAAGAAGATGCGAAAGGCTGCCCGAGCCACGCGAACGGAAAGCTGAAGCCAGGGAGCCAGGAAGGGCTGGCTGCTGAGGGAGGACGTGTCCTGTCAGGAGGCTTTTCAACTCCCTCTGACAGATGCGGCCTGGAGGGGCGGGGCCCGGCCGGGGCCCTGGGGTGGTAGGGGTCGGGTGTGAGGGGGTGGGTGGGGAGGCGGGGGGAGGCGGGAAGAGAGGGAGGCCCCCGAGTGAGGGGACACCAAAAGCCTCAGCCATCAAGACTCCTCGTCTTTGCATCCAGCGTTCTCAAACTCAAAACGAACGCAAGCTCATCCACCAGGAGCAACGTAGCAGCGTTTCCAAGCGAGGCAGGACCGCCCGAAGGCGAAAGCAGAATGGGATCCTAGTCAGGTGGAGCTTGAAACTCAGACCCACCCACCCCCCTACCCACCCCCACCACCTCCCCCCCTCCCCCCCACCCCGGGAAGGGGGCTTCTGGAAGGAAAAGCGAGACAATCTGACAGGGACAAACTTAGGTCGGGAAAGGAGTGTTGATTGTGAATGAGCCTCTCAAGGACAAGCAAGCGGGTACCAGGTTTTACAAGATGACCTGCAGCGGCAGAGACGCCAGCAAAGGCAGAAGCCATCCCGTCTTGGGTGAGGTGCCCGAGACGCTCCTCTCTAACCCAGTCCGCCCTGTCCTTGGAGAAGCGGGCGGTGTCTGGAAAAGCCTGACCAGGTGCCTTTCCTCGGTGGGCGGGGCTGGTCGCTTTGGGACCCGTTTGGGCCTCCCGGCACCGCCGTGGAATCCGTTCCACCTGACAGGACGACTCTACCCGGCGGCTGGGGCGGCGGGGGCGGGGCGCCGAGGGAAGGGCTGGGGTGTCACCGGAGCGGGAGCCGAGCGGGTGGGAAGAGGCCGAGGCCAGAGGGAGCCGGCCGGCGGCGTGTGCGGCGTCGGGGTCCCGGTCCCGGTCCCGGTCCCGGTCCCGGTCCCGGTCCCGCCGGGCTGGCCCCGATTGGCCCTGGGTTCGGGTGGGGCCGCGAGCTGGAAGGGTTGGGCTGTGGCGGGGAGGGGTTGGGCCCTGCCCATGGGCGGCGCCGGCGGGCCCGCGGTGCGGAGGGGGGCGGGAGGGGAGGGGGAGGGTGGGGGGGGTCGGGCTGGCTGGAGGGGTGGGGGGCGTCCGCGGAGGACGGAGGCCGGAGGCCGCAGGACGGAGGAGGGGCGGCAGGAGCGCGGAGGGAGCCGCGCCCGGCCGGCGGCAAAAGGCGAGGGAGGCAAAAGCCTACAGCACCCGGTATTCCCAGGCGGTCTCCCATCCAAGTACTAACCAGGCCCGACCCTGCTTAGCTTCCGAGATCAGACGAGATCGGGCGCGTTCAGGGTGGTATGGCCGTAGACGCTGGCGCCTGCCGCCGGCGCCCCTAAGAAGCCGCGCCGCGTCGCCCGGCCCGCGGCTCGCGCGCGCCCAGGCCTCTGTGACGCGCACCCGCCGCCGGCGCCCCCTGCGCCCGCGCTCGGCCTGCCGCCTTCCTCCCGCTGCTGCCTCCCGCCGCGGCCGCCTCGGGCGCGGCCAGCGGGCCAGCCAAACCCTGCGCTGCCCCGCCCTGCTGCCCTCCCAGGGCGCGGAGGCCTGGAGCAGCCCGGGGTGCGAGGAGGCGGGGCGGGGCGGGCGGCGGTGGGAAACGAGGGGTGGTGGGGGCGGCGGTGGGGGCGGGGATGGGGGCGGGGCGCCTGGCTGGGCGCTCTCCCCTCGCGGCCCGGGAACACTCCAGGCCGCCCTGGCCGCTCGGATCCGGCGATGGGTCGCAGGAGATGCGGCTGCTGGGAGGGGGGTGGCGCGGGGCACTTGGCCCGAGGCGTCGGGGCGTCGGGCCGCCGGGCCCGTGCTCCTCTGAGTCCCCTCCGGCCCGAGGGGCCTCCCAGCGGGAGCCCTGACCTCTGCGGCGCCGGCCGGGCCCCGACTTGCCCAAACCCAGGCGGAGCCACCGGCGCGACCAGAGGGCGTCAGCGGAAGCCCGCCGCGCTGCCCCTGAGGGAGCGGGGAGGCGGGGCGGCCACACTTCCCCCCCGCCAGCGCCGCCCAGGAGACCGGCACCCCGCCCCCAACCCGCCCCTCGCGGGGACCCTGGACAGCTCCTGCTGGCGCCAGCCCAGAGACCCAGAGACAGAGACAGAGACAGAGACACGGAGAAACAGAGAAACGGCGACACGGAGAGGATCCAAGACACGGACCTAGACAGACACCCACCCTGACCCAGAGAGGCTCTGCCCAAGAGCTCGCTTCCCCCCCAGGAGGGCGGTGGTGCTGGAGCTGGGCCCGGGCCAGGAGGCAGGGGCCCCGGGGCTGGCGATCACCCCTGGGGCCCTAGGCCGCGCAGACAGGCTCTCAGGAGTCCCGGGCTCCCGGCATCGCTGCCCCGCCATCGCCCAGGAACCACAGGCAGGCACCGGAGCTCGCTGGCGCGCTCTGTCTGCGCTTGCGTGTGCGTGTGCTTGTGCGGGTTGTGCGAGTGGGTGTGTAGGCGTGTGTGTGTGTGTGTGTGTGTGTGTGCGCGCGCGCGCGCGCGCCTGTGTGTCTGTGTGCCTGTGTGTGTGTGTGCGTCCGGGTTTGTGTGTTCCTTTCTCTCCGCTTCTTCGCTCTGGCTCTTTTCCTCTTTCTGCCGGGCACCCCCGACCTTACTGAGTTGATAGAAGGAGCAGGCAGAAAAGTCAGGGCCCAGAGAACTTGGCACGAGAAAGCAGCTCCATCTACCAGACATGTAGAAGCCCCTCCCCGACGACCGACCGCAGCGTCCCCGTTCTGCTCAAGTGCCGCTGGGGACGTTGCCCGGGATCTCCCGCCCGCTAGGTCACCGACGAAGGCGCCTCCGTCTTCCCAAGAGCGCGCTCGCGCCCAGGACGGAGGGAGGAGCAGCACGGTGTGATGACGGGGAGGAAGAGTCGCGTCCGAAGGCCCGTCGGTGCCTGCCGACGTCCCGGCTCTCCCTGTCTCGAGACCTCTGGGCTTCAGGGTTCTGTGCCGCAAGGCTTTCCCGCCGCACCCCCCGGGACCCAGGGCGCGCTGTGTGCGCTGCCCGTCTCCAGCGTTTGGGCCCTGTGGGCCTTCTTGCGTCCCACTGGAAAGGGGACCCTGGGACGGAGAGAAGATGGGCAGGGGGCGGGCTTCGGCAAAGAGAGCGACGGCCATCCACAGACGTCCGACGAGGCCCTCCGGGGCGCCAAGCTCTCCATTTTCCACGGCACGTGTCCTCGTCAGGTTCTGCCACCTCTGGCCGGCATGCGTAGGCACACCGCTGGTCTTGCGGCCCCAGAGGCGAGGAGGCGAACGCCCCGGAGGCCGAGATTGGCACCCGCGTTCTCGGCTGCTGGGTGGCCAGCACCTAGGAGAGTGTCTGGCCGGAAGCAGCCAGGCGATCGATCCCTGGGTGCTGGATGAGCCTCGGCGGCAAGAAGTAGGCTCGTGGGGAAGGACGGCGGCCGAGGCCCGGGCCCCCACCGAGGCCGCGCTCCGTGCTGAGCGGTCTGCTCCGTATTTCCCGCTTGCGTTCTCACCAGCACTCGCCCCCGCAAGGAGGCACGAACGCCAGGACCCCCTCGCACCAGAGGAGGAAAGCGCAGCTCAGGGAGGGCACGTCACTCGCGGGAGACGGCGCCCCTTGGGTTTCAGCTCAGGACTTCGGTCTCCCGAGCCTGCGTTTCGGGGCAAGGCTCCGGTCCCGCGCTCCGGGAAACTGACAGGGACGCAGTCCCGCTTCTCCCCGCAGAAGGTGCTCCTCGGAGATCAGATCCGGGGACCCGTCAGAACCACCCCGGGCACGAGCTGGCAGGGAGCGACGCGCACCGCACCCCCCCCCCTCCCCCATCCCGCAGCCCGCAGCCCGCAGCCCGAGGAAGCGAGGAGCAGGCGATAGAGGCGCTGGGTTGGCAGGAGGGGAAACGGGGCCGGCAGGAGAAGCGAACCGCGAAGAGACTCCCTCCCAGGACGACGATGGCTGAACGGGGAGAGGAGGGAGCTTTGGGTCCTCTCTCGTCCTGCTTTGACCGGGATGTCCCCATTTTTCCACAGCGAGCGAGTATGGCTCTTGGATTCGGTGGGGAAGACGTGATTTATCTGGAGGACTTTTCCCTTCGGGGGTTCAAAGTCCGTTCTCTGAGGCAAGGCTCCCTCTCTGCCTCCCTGTCCTTCCCATTCGCCTCCCCGGAAGCCAGCTCTCCTCCCGGTTTCCTGGATCCCTTGGCCACGGTCCTCTGTTGCAAACACAGGCAGGTGCAAAGAAGATGCAAAAGGCTGCCCGAGCCACGCGAACGGAAAGCTGAAGCCAGGGAGCCAGGAAGGGCTGGCTGCTGAGGGAGGACGTGTCCTGTCAGGAGGCTTTTCAACTCCCTCTGACAGATGCGGCCTGGAGGGGCGGGGCCCGGCCGGGGCCCTGGGGTGGTAGGGGTCGGGTGTGAGGGGGTGGGTGGGGAGGCGGGGGGAGGCGGGAAGAGAGGGAGGCCCCCGAGTGAGGGGACACCAAAAGCCTCAGCCATCAAGACTCCTCGTCTTTGCATCCAGCGTTCTCAAACTCAAAACGAACGCAAGCTCATCCACCAGGAGCAACGTAGCAGCGTTTCCAAGCGAGGCAGGACCGCCCGAAGGCGAAAGCAGAATGGGATCCTAGTCAGGTGGAGCTTGAAACTCAGACCCACCCACCCCCCTACCCACCACCACCACCTCCCCCCCTCCCCCCCACCCCGGGAAGGGGGCTTCTGGAAGGAAAAGCGAGACAAACTGACAGGGACAAACTTAGGTCGGGAAAGGAGTGTTGATTGTGAATGAGCCTCTCAAGGACAAGCAAGCGGGTACCAGGTTTTACAAGATGACCTGCAGCGGCAGAGACGCCAGCAAAGGCAGAAGCCATCCCGTCTTGGGTGAGGTGCCCGAGACGCTCCTCTCTAACCCAGTCCGCCCTGTCCTTGGAGAAGCGGGCGGTGTCTGGAAAAGCCTGACCAGGTGCCTTTCCTCGGTGGGCGGGGCTGGTCGCTTTGGGACCCGTTTGGGCCTCCCGGCACCGCCGTGGAATCCGTTCCACCTGACAGGACGACTCTACCCGGCGGCTGGGGCGGCGGGGGCGGGGCGCCGAGGGAAGGGCTGGGGTGTCACCGGAGCGGGAGCCGAGCGGGTGGGAAGAGGCCGAGGCCAGAGGGAGCCGGCCGGCGGCGTGTGCGGCGTCGGGGTCCCGGTCCCGGTCCCGGTCCCGGTCCCGGTCCCGGTCCCGCCGGGCTGGCCCCGATTGGCCCTGGGTTCGGGTGGGGCCGCGAGCTGGAAGGGTTGGGCTGTGGCGGGGAGGGGTTGGGCCCTGCCCATGGGCGGCGCCGGCGGGCCCGCGGTGCGGAGGGGGGCGGGAGGGGAGGGGGAGGGTGGGGGGGGTCGGGCTGGCTGGAGGGGTGGGGGGCGTCCGCGGAGGACGGAGGCCGGAGGCCGCAGGACGGAGGAGGGGCGGCAGGAGCGCGGAGGGAGCCGCGCCCGGCCGGCGGCAAAAGGCGAGGGAGGCAAAAGCCTACAGCACCCGGTATTCCCAGGCGGTCTCCCATCCAAGTACTAACCAGGCCCGACCCTGCTTAGCTTCCGAGATCAGACGAGATCGGGCGCGTTCAGGGTGGTATGGCCGTAGACGCTGGCGCCTGCCGCCGGCGCCCCTAAGAAGCCGCGCCGCGTCGCCCGGCCCGCGGCTCGCGCGCGCCCAGGCCTCTGTGACGCGCACCCGCCGCCGGCGCCCCCTGCGCCCGCGCCCGGCCTGCCGCCTTCCTCCCGCTGCTGCCTCCCGCCGCGGCCGCCTCGGGCGCGGCCAGCGGGCCAGCCAAACCCTGCGCTGCCCCGCCCTGCTGCCCTCCCAGGGCGCGGAGGCCTGGAGCAGCCCGGGGTGCGAGGAGGCGGGGCGGGGCGGGCGGCGGTGGGAAACGAGGGGTGGTGGGGGCGGCGGTGGGGGCGGGGATGGGGGCGGGGCGCCTGGCTGGGCGCTCTCCCCTCGCGGCCCGGGAACACTCCAGGCCGCCCTGGCCGCTCGGATCCGGCGATGGGTCGCAGGAGATGCGGCTGCTGGGAGGGGGGTGGCGCGGGGCACTTGGCCCGAGGCGTCGGGGCGTCGGGCCGCCGGGCCCGTGCTCCTCTGAGTCCCCTCCGGCCCGAGGGGCCTCCCAGCGGGAGCCCTGACCTCTGCGGCGCCGGCCGGGCCCCGACTTGCCCAAACCCAGGCGGAGCCACCGGCGCGACCAGAGGGCGTCAGCGGAAGCCCGCCGCGCTGCCCCTGAGGGAGCGGGGAGGCGGGGCGGCCACACTTCCCCCCCGCCAGCGCCGCCCAGGAGACCGGCACCCCGCCCCCAACCCGCCCCTCGCGGGGACCCTGGACAGCTCCTGCTGGCGCCAGCCCAGAGACCCAGAGACAGAGACAGAGACAGAGACACGGAGAAACAGAGAAACGGCGACACGGAGAGGATCCAAGACACGGACCTAGACAGACACCCACCCTGACCCAGAGAGGCTCTGCCCAAGAGCTCGCTTCCCCCCCAGGAGGGCGGTGGTGCTGGAGCTGGGCCCGGGCCAGGAGGCAGGGGCCCCGGGGCTGGCGATCACCCCTGGGGCCCTAGGCCGCGCAGACAGGCTCTCAGGAGTCCCGGGCTCCCGGCATCGCTGCCCCGCCATCGCCCAGGAACCACAGGCAGGCACCGGAGCTCGCTGGCGCGCTCTGTCTGCGCTTGCGTGTGCGTGTGCTTGTGCGGGTTGTGCGAGTGGGTGTGTAGGCGTGTGTGTGTGTGTGTGTGTGTGTGTGTGCGCGCGCGCGCGCGCGCCTGTGTGTCTGTGTGCCTGTGTGTGTGTGTGCGTCCGGGTTTGTGTGTTCCTTTCTCTCCGCTTCTTCGCTCTGGCTCTTTTCCTCTTTCTGCCGGGCACCCCCGACCTTACTGAGTTGATAGAAGGAGCAGGCAGAAAAGTCAGGGCCCAGAGAACTTGGCACGAGAAAGCAGCTCCATCTACCAGACATGTAGAAGCCCCTCCCCGACGACCGACCGCAGCGTCCCCGTTCTGCTCAAGTGCCGCTGGGGACGTTGCCCGGGATCTCCCGCCCGCTAGGTCACCGACGAAGGCGCCTCCGTCTTCCCAAGAGCGCGCTCGCGCCCAGGACGGAGGGAGGAGCAGCACGGTGTGATGACGGGGAGGAAGAGTCGCGTCCGAAGGCCCGTCGGTGCCTGCCGACGTCCCGGCTCTCCCTGTCTCGAGACCTCTGGGCTTCAGGGTTCTGTGCCGCAAGGCTTTCCCGCCGCACCCCCCGGGACCCAGGGCGCGCTGTGTGCGCTGCCCGTCTCCAGCGTTTGGGCCCTGTGGGCCTTCTTGCGTCCCACTGGAAAGGGGACCCTGGGACGGAGAGAAGATGGGCAGGGGGCGGGCTTCGGCAAAGAGAGCGACGGCCATCCACAGACGTCCGACGAGGCCCTCCGGGGCGCCAAGCTCTCCATTTTCCACGGCACGTGTCCTCGTCAGGTTCTGCCACCTCTGGCCGGCATGCGTAGGCACACCGCTGGTCTTGCGGCCCCAGAGGCGAGGAGGCGAACGCCCCGGAGGCCGAGATTGGCACCCGCGTTCTCGGCTGCTGGGTGGCCAGCACCTAGGAGAGTGTCTGGCCGGAAGCAGCCAGGCGATCGATCCCTGGGTGCTGGATGAGCCTCGGCGGCAAGAAGTAGGCTCGTGGGGAAGGACGGCGGCCGAGGCCCGGGCCCCCACCGAGGCCGCGCTCCGTGCTGAGCGGTCTGCTCCGTATTTCCCGCTTGCGTTCTCACCAGCACTCGCCCCCGCAAGGAGGCACGAACGCCAGGACCCCCTCGCACCAGAGGAGGAAAGCGCAGCTCAGGGAGGGCACGTCACTCGCGGGAGACGGCGCCCCTTGGGTTTCAGCTCAGGACTTCGGTCTCCCGAGCCTGCGTTTCGGGGCAAGGCTCCGGTCCCGCGCTCCGGGAAACTGACAGGGACGCAGTCCCGCTTCTCCCCGCAGAAGGTGCTCCTCGGAGATCAGATCCGGGGACCCGTCAGAACCACCCCGGGCACGAGCTGGCAGGGAGCGACGCGCACCGCACCCCCCCCCCTCCCCCATCCCGCAGCCCGCAGCCCGCAGCCCGAGGAAGCGAGGAGCAGGCGATAGAGGCGCTGGGTTGGCAGGAGGGGAAACGGGGCCGGCAGGAGAAGCGAACCGCGAAGAGACTCCCTCCCAGGACGACGATGGCTGAACGGGGAGAGGAGGGAGCTTTGGGTCCTCTCTCGTCCTGCTTTGACCGGGATGTCCCCATTTTTCCACAGCGAGCGAGTATGGCTCTTGGATTCGGTGGGGAAGACGTGATTTATCTGGAGGACTTTTCCCTTCGGGGGTTCAAAGTCCGTTCTCTGAGGCAAGGCTCCCTCTCTGCCTCCCTGTCCTTCCCATTCGCCTCCCCGGAAGCCAGCTCTCCTCCCGGTTTCCTGGATCCCTTGGCCACGGTCCTCTGTTGCAAACACAGGCAGGTGCAAAGAAGATGCGAAAGGCTGCCCGAGCCACGCGAACGGAAAGCTGAAGCCAGGGAGCCAGGAAGGGCTGGCTGCTGAGGGAGGACGTGTCCTGTCAGGAGGCTTTTCAACTCCCTCTGACAGATGCGGCCTGGAGGGGCGGGGCCCGGCCGGGGCCCTGGGGTGGTAGGGGTCGGGTGTGAGGGGGTGGGTGGGGAGGCGGGGGGAGGCGGGAAGAGAGGGAGGCCCCCGAGTGAGGGGACACCAAAAGCCTCAGCCATCAAGACTCCTCGTCTTTGCATCCAGCGTTCTCAAACTCAAAACGAACGCAAGCTCATCCACCAGGAGCAACGTAGCAGCGTTTCCAAGCGAGGCAGGACCGCCCGAAGGCGAAAGCAGAATGGGATCCTAGTCAGGTGGAGCTTGAAACTCAGACCCACCCACCCCCCTACCCACCACCACCACCTCCCCCCCTCCCCCCCACCCCGGGAAGGGGGCTTCTGGAAGGAAAAGCGAGACAAACTGACAGGGACAAACTTAGGTCGGGAAAGGAGTGTTGATTGTGAATGAGCCTCTCAAGGACAAGCAAGCGGGTACCAGGTTTTAGAAGATGACCTGCAGCGGCAGAGACGCCAGCAAAGGCAGAAGCCATCCCGTCTTGGGTGAGGTGCCCGAGACGCTCCTCTCTAACCCAGTCCGCCCTGTCCTTGGAGAAGCGGGCGGTGTCTGGAAAAGCCTGACCAGGTGCCTTTCCTCGGTGGGCGGGGCTGGTCGCTTTGGGACCCGTTTGGGCCTCCCGGCACCGCCGTGGAATCCGTTCCACCTGACAGGACGACTCTACCCGGCGGCTGGGGCGGCGGGGGCGGGGCGCCGAGGGAAGGGCTGGGGTGTCACCGGAGCGGGAGCCGAGCGGGTGGGAAGAGGCCGAGGCCAGAGGGAGCCGGCCGGCGGCGTGTGCGGCGTCGGGGTCCCGGTCCCGGTCCCGGTCCCGGTCCCGGTCCCGGTCCCGCCGGGCTGGCCCCGATTGGCCCTGGGTTCGGGTGGGGCCGCGAGCTGGAAGGGTTGGGCTGTGGCGGGGAGGGGTTGGGCCCTGCCCATGGGCGGCGCCGGCGGGCCCGCGGTGCGGAGGGGGGCGGGAGGGGAGGGGGAGGGTGGGGGGGGTCGGGCTGGCTGGAGGGGTGGGGGGCGTCCGCGGAGGACGGAGGCCGGAGGCCGCAGGACGGAGGAGGGGCGGCAGGAGCGCGGAGGGAGCCGCGCCCGGCCGGCGGCAAAAGGCGAGGGAGGCAAAAGCCTACAGCACCCGGTATTCCCAGGCGGTCTCCCATCCAAGTACTAACCAGGCCCGACCCTGCTTAGCTTCCGAGATCAGACGAGATCGGGCGCGTTCAGGGTGGTATGGCCGTAGACGCTGGCGCCTGCCGCCGGCGCCCCTAAGAAGCCGCGCCGCGTCGCCCGGCCCGCGGCTCGCGCGCGCCCAGGCCTCTGTGACGCGCACCCGCCGCCGGCGCCCCCTGCGCCCGCGCCCGGCCTGCCGCCTTCCTCCCGCTGCTGCCTCCCGCCGCGGCCGCCTCGGGCGCGGCCAGCGGGCCAGCCAAACCCTGCGCTGCCCCGCCCTGCTGCCCTCCCAGGGCGCGGAGGCCTGGAGCAGCCCGGGGTGCGAGGAGGCGGGGCGGGGCGGGCGGCGGTGGGAAACGAGGGGTGGTGGGGGCGGCGGTGGGGGCGGGGATGGGGGCGGGGCGCCTGGCTGGGCGCTCTCCCCTCGCGGCCCGGGAACACTCCAGGCCGCCCTGGCCGCTCGGATCCGGCGATGGGTCGCAGGAGATGCGGCTGCTGGGAGGGGGGTGGCGCGGGGCACTTGGCCCGAGGCGTCGGGGCGTCGGGCCGCCGGGCCCGTGCTCCTCTGAGTCCCCTCCGGCCCGAGGGGCCTCCCAGCGGGAGCCCTGACCTCTGCGGCGCCGGCCGGGCCCCGACTTGCCCAAACCCAGGCGGAGCCACCGGCGCGACCAGAGGGCGTCAGCGGAAGCCCGCCGCGCTGCCCCTGAGGGAGCGGGGAGGCGGGGCGGCCACCCTTCCCCCCGCCAGCGCCGCCCAGGAGACCGGCACCCCGCCCCCAACCCGCCCCTCGCGGGGACCCTGGACAGCTCCTGCTGGCGCCAGCCCAGAGACCCAGAGACAGAGACAGAGACAGAGACACGGAGAAACAGAGAAACGGCGACACGGAGAGGATCCAAGACACGGACCTAGACAGACACCCACCCTGACCCAGAGAGGCTCTGCCCAAGAGCTCGCTTCCCCCCCAGGAGGGCGGTGGTGCTGGAGCTGGGCCCGGGCCAGGAGGCAGGGGCCCCGGGGCTGGCGATCACCCCTGGGGCCCTAGGCCGCGCAGACAGGCTCTCAGGAGTCCCGGGCTCCCGGCATCGCTGCCCCGCCATCGCCCAGGAACCACAGGCAGGCACCGGAGCTCGCTGGCGCGCTCTGTCTGCGCTTGCGTGTGCGTGTGCGTGTGCGTGTTGTGCGAGTGGGTGTGTAGGCGTGTGTGTGTGTGTGTGTGTGTGTGTGTGTGTGTGCGCGCGCGCGCCTGTGTGTCTGTGTGCCTGTGTGTGTGTGTGCGTCCGGGTTTGTGTGTTCCTTTCTCTCCGCTTCTTCGCTCTGGCTCTTTTCCTCTTTCTGCCGGGCACCCCCGACCTTACTGAGTTGATAGAAGGAGCAGGCAGAAAAGTCAGGGCCCAGAGAACTTGGCACGAGAAAGCAGCTCCATCTACCAGACATGTAGAAGCCCCTCCCCGACGACCGACCGCAGCGTCCCCGTTCTGCTCAAGTGCCGCTGGGGACGTTGCCCGGGATCTCCCGCCCGCTAGGTCACCGACGAAGGCGCCTCCGTCTTCCCAAGAGCGCGCTCGCGCCCAGGACGGAGGGAGGAGCAGCACGGTGTGATGACGGGGAGGAAGAGTCGCGTCCGAAGGCCCGTCGGTGCCTGCCGACGTCCCGGCTCTCCCTGTCTCGAGACCTCTGGGCTTCAGGGTTCTGTGCCGCAAGGCTTTCCCGCCGCACCCCCCGGGACCCAGGGCGCGCTGTGTGCGCTGCCCGTCTCCAGCGTTTGGGCCCTGTGGGCCTTCTTGCGTCCCACTGGAAAGGGGACCCTGGGACGGAGAGAAGACGGGCAGGGGGCGGGCTTCGGCAAAGAGAGCGACGGCCATCCACAGACGTCCGACGAGGCCCTCCGGGGCGCCAAGCTCTCCATTTTCCACGGCACGTGTCCTCGTCAGGTTCTGCCACCTCTGGCCGGCATGCGTAGGCACACCGCTGGTCTTGCGGCCCCAGAGGCGAGGAGGCGAACGCCCCGGAGGCCGAGATTGGCACCCGCGTTCTCGGCTGCTGGGTGGCCAGCACCTAGGAGAGTGTCTGGCCGGA
Source organism: Equus asinus (assembly GCF_041296235.1). Lineage (NCBI taxonomy): Eukaryota > Metazoa > Chordata > Mammalia > Perissodactyla > Equidae > Equus > Equus asinus. The sequence goes on from NW_027224782.1 coordinate 17,928, forward strand.
AGCAGCCAGGCGATCGATCCCTGGGTGCTGGATGAGCCTCGGCGGCAAGAAGTAGGCTCGTGGGGAAGGACGGCGGCCGAGGCCCGGGCCCCCACCGAGGCCGCGCTCCGTGCTGAGCGGTCTGCTCCGTGTTTCCCGCTTGCGTTCTCACCAGCACTCGCCCCCGCAAGGAGGCACGAACGCCAGGACCCCCTCGCACCAGAGGAGGAAAGCGCAGCTCAGGGAGGGCACGTCACTCGCGGGAGACGGCGGCCCTTGGGTTTCAGCTCAGGACTTCGGTCTCCCGAGCCTGCGTTTCGGGGCAAGGCTCCGGTCCCGCGCTCCGGGAAACTGACAGGGACGCAGTCCCGCTTCTCCCCGCAGAAGGTGCTCCTCGGAGATCAGATCCGGGGACCCGTCAGAACCACCCCGGGCACGAGCTGGCAGGGAGCGACGCGCACCGCCCCCCGACCCCCATCCCGCAGCCCGCAGCCCGCAGCCCGCAGCCCGCAGCCCGAGGAAGCGAGGAGCAGGCGATAGAGGCGCTGGGTTGGCAGGAGGGGAAACGGGGCCGGCAGGAGAAGCGAACCGCGAAGAGACTCCCTCCCAGGACGACGATGGCTGAACGGGGAGAGGAGGGAGCTTTGGGTCCTCTCTCGTCCTGCTTTGACCGGGATGTCCCCATTTTTCCACAGCGAGCGAGTATGGCTCTTGGATTCGGTGGGGAAGACGTGATTTATCTGGAGGACTTTTCCCTTCGGGGGTTCAAAGTCCGTTCTCTGAGGCAAGGCTCCCTCTCTGCCTCCCTGTCCTTCCCATTCGCCTCCCCGGAAGCCAGCTCTCCTCCCGGTTTCCTGGATCCCTTGGCCACGGTCCTCTGTTGCAAACACAGGCAGGTGCAAAGAAGATGCGAAAGGCTGCCCGAGCCACGGCGAACGGAAAGCTGAAGCCAGGGAGCCAGGAAGGGCTGGCTGCTGAGGGAGGACGTGTCCTGTCAGGAGGCTTTTCAACTCCCTCTGACAGATGCGGCCTGGAGGGGCGGGGCCCGGCCGGGGCCCTGGGGTGGTAGGGGTCGGGTGTGAGGGGGTGGGTGGGGAGGCGGGGGGAGGCGGGAAGAGAGGGAGGCCCCCGAGTGAGGGGACACCAAAAGCCTCAGCCATCAAGACTCCTCGTCTTTGCATCCAGCGTTCTCAAACTCAAAACGAACGCAAGCTCATCCACCAGGAGCAACGTAGCAGCGTTTCCAAGCGAGGCAGGACCGCCCGAAGGCGAAAGCAGAATGGGATCCTAGTCAGGTGGAGCTTGAAACTCAGACCCACCCACCCCCCTACCCCCCCCACCACCACCACCTCCCCCCTCCCCCCACCCCGGGAAGGGGGCTTCTGGAAGGAAAAGCGAGACAAACTGACAGGGACAAACTTAGGTCGGGAATGGAGTGTTGATTGTGAATGAGCCTCTCAAGGACAAGCAAGCGGGTACCAGGTTTTACAAGATGACCTGCAGCGGCAGAGACGCCAGCAAAGGCAGAAGCCATCCCGTCTTGGGTGAGGTGCCCGAGACGCTCCTCTCTAACCCAGTCCGCCCTGTCCTTGGAGAAGCGGGCGGTGTCTGGAAAAGCCTGACAGGTGCCTTTCCTCGGTGGGCGGGGCTGGTCGCTTTGGGACCCGTTTGGGCCTCCCGGCACCGCCGTGGAATCCGTTCCACCTGACAGGACGACTCTACCCGGCGGCTGGGGCGGCGGGGGCGGGGCGCCGAGGGAAGGGCTGGGTGTCCACCGGAGCGGGAGCCGAGCGGGTGGGAAGAGGCCGAGGCCAGAGGGAGCCGGCCGGCGGCGTGTGCGGCGTCGGGGTCCCGGTCCCGGTCCCGGTCCCGGTCCCCGGTCCCCGGTCCCGCCGGGCTGGCCCCGATTGGCCCTGGGTTCGGGTGGGGCCGCGAGCTGGAAGGGTTGGGCTGTGGCGGGGAGGGGTTGGGCCCTGCCCATGGGCGGCGCCGGCGGGCCCGCGGTGCGGAGGGGGGCGGGAGGGGAGGGGGAGGGTGGGGGGGTCGGGCTGGCTGGAGGGGTGGGGGGCGTCCGCGGAGGACGGAGGGCCGGAGGCCGCAGGACGGAGGAGGGGCGGCAGGAGCGCGGAGGGAGCCGCGCCCGGCCGGCGGCAAAAGGCGAGGGAGGCAAAAGCCTACAGCACCCGGTATTCCCAGGCGGTCTCCATCCAAGTACTAACCAGGCCCGACCCTGCTTAGCTTCCGAGATCAGGACGAGATCGGGCGCGTTCAGGGTGGTATGGCCGTAGACGCTGGCGCCTGCCGCCGGCGCCCCTAAGAAGCCGCGCCGCGTCGCCCGGCCCGCGGCTCGCGCGCGCCCAGGCCTCTGTGACGCGCACCCGCCGCCGGCGCCCCCTGCGCCCGCGCTCGGCCTGCCGCCTTCCTCCCGCTGCTGCCTCCCGCCGCGGCCGCCTCGGGCGCGGCCAGCGGGCCAGCCAAACCCTTGCGCTGCCCCGCCCTGCTGCCCTCCCAGGGCGCGGAGGCCTGGAGCAGCCCGGGGTGCGAGGAGGCGGGGCGGGGCGGGCGGCGGTGGGAAACGAGGGGTGGTGGGGGCGGCGGTGGGGGCGGGGATGGGGGCGGGGCGCCTGGCTGGGCGCTCTCCCCTCGCGGCCCGGGAACACTCCAGGCCGCCCTGGCCGCTCGGATCCGGCGATGGGTCGCAGGAGATGCGGCTGCTGGGAGGGGGGGGGCGCGGGGGCACTTGGCCCGAGGCGTCGGGCCGCCGGGCCCGTGCTCCTCTGAGTCCCCTCCGGCCCGAGGGGCCTCCCAGCGGGAGCCCTGACCTCTGCGGCGCCGGCCGGGCCCCGACTTGCCCCAAACCCAGGCGGAGCCACCGGCGCGACCAGAGGGCGTCAGCGGAAGCCCGCCGCGCTGCCCCTGAGGGAGCGGGGAGGCGGGGCGGCCACCCTTCCCCCCCCCAGCGCCGCCCAGGAGACCGGCACCCCGCCCCCAACCCCCCCCCCGCGGGGGACCCTGGACAGCTCCTGCTGGCGCCAGCCCAGAGACCCAGAGACAGAGACAGAGACAGAGACACGGAGAAACAGAGAAACGGCGACACGGAGAGGATCCAAGACACGGACCTAGACAGACACCCACCCTGACCCAGAGAGGCTCTGCCCAAGAGCTCGCTTCCCCCCCAGGAGGGCGGTGGTGCTGGAGCTGGGCCCGGGCCAGGAGGCAGGGGCCCCGGGGCTGGCGATCACCCCTGGGGCCCTAGGCCGCGCAGACAGGCTCTCAGGAGTCCCGGGCTCCCGGCATCGCTGCCCCGCCATCGCCCAGGAACCACAGGCAGGCACCGGAGCTCGCTGGCGCGCTCTGTCTGCGCTTGCGTGTGCGTGTGCTTGTGCGGGTTGTGCGAGTGGGTGTGTAGGCGTGTGTGTGTGTGTGTGTGTGTGTGTGTGCGCGCGCGCGCGCGCGCCTGTGTGTCTGTGTGCCTGTGTGTGTGTGTGCGTCCGGGTTTGTGTGTTCCTTTCTCTCCGCTTCTTCGCTCTGGCTCTTTTCCTCTTTCTGCCGGGCACCCCCGACCTACCTGAGTTGATAGAAGGAGCAGGCAGAAAAGTCAGGGCCCAGAGAACTTGGCACGAGAAAGCAGCTCCATCTACCAGACATGTAGAAGCCCCTCCCCGACGACCGACCGCAAGCGTCCCCGTTCTGCTCAAGTGCCGCTGGGGACGTTGCACGGGATCTCCCGCCCGCTAGGTCACCGACGAAGGCGCCTCCGTCTTCCCAAGAGCGCGCTCGCGCCCAGGACGGAGGGAGGAGCAGCACGAGCGGTGTGATGACGGGGAGGAAGAGTCGCGTCCGAAGGCCCGTCGGTGCCTGCCGACGTCCCGGCTCTCCCTGTCTCGAGACCTCTGGGCTTCAGGGTTCTGTGCCGCAAGGCTTTCCCCGCCGCACCCCCCCCCGGGACCCAGGGCGCGCTGTGTGCGCTGCCCGTCTCCAGCGTTTGGGCCCTGTGGGCCTTCTTGCGTCCCACTGGAAAGGGGACCCTGGGACGGAGAGAAGATGGGCAGGGGGCGGGCTTCGGCAAAGAGAGCGACGGCCATCCCACAGACGTCCGACGAGGCCCTCCGGGGCGCCAAGCTCTCCATTTTCCACGGCACGTGTCCTCGTCAGGTTCTGCCACCTCTGGCCGGCATGCGTAGGCACACCGCTGGTCTTGCGGCCCAGAGGCGAGGAGGCGAACGCCCCGGAGGCCGAGATTGGCACCCGCGTTCTCGGCTGCTGGGTGGCCAGCACCTAGGAGAGTGTCTGGCCGGAAGCAGCCAGGCGATCGATCCCTGGGTGCTGGATGAGCCTCGGCGGCAAGAAGTAGGCTCGTGGGGAAGGACGGCGGCCGAGGCCCGGGCCCCCACCGAGGCCGCGCTCCGTGCTGAGCGGTCTGCTCCGTGTTTCCCGCTTGCGTTCTCACCAGCACTCGCCCCCGCAAGGAGGCACGAACGCCAGGACCCCCTCGCACCAGAGGAGGAAAGCGCAGCTCAGGGAGGGCACGTCACTCGCGGGAGACGGCGCCCTTGGGTTTTCAGCTCAGGACTTCGGTCTCCCGAGCCTGCGTTTCGGGGCAAGGCTCCGGTCCCGCGCTCCCGGGAAACTGACAGGGACGCAGTCCCGCTTCTCCCCGCAGAAGGTGCTCCTCGGAGATCAGATCCGGGGACCCGTCAGAACCACCCCGGGCACGAGCTGGCAGGGAGCGACGCGCACCGCCCCCCCCCCCCCTCCCCCATCCCGCAGCCCGCAGCCCGCAGCCCGAGGAAGCGAGGAGCAGGCGATAGAGGCGCTGGGTTGGCAGGAGGGGAAACGGGGCCGGCAGGAGAAGCGAACCGCGAAGAGACTCCCTCCCAGGACGACGATGGCTGAACGGGGAGAGGAGGGAGCTTTGGGTCCTCTCTCGTCCTGCTTTGACCGGGATGTCCCCATTTTTCCACAGCGAGCGAGTATGGCTCTTGGATTCGGTGGGGAAGACGTGATTTATCTGGAGGACTTTTCCCTTCGGGGGTTCAAAGTCCGTTCTCTGAGGCAAGGCTCCCTCTCTGCCTCCCTGTCCTTCCCATTCGCCTCCCGGAAGCCAGCTCTCCTCCCGGTTTCCTGGATCCCTTGGCCACGGTCCTCTGTTGCAAACACAGGCAGGTGCAAAGAAGATGCGAAAGGCTGCCCGAGCCACGCGAACGGAAAGCTGAAGCCAGGGGAGCCAGGAAGGGCTGGCTGCTGAGGGAGGACGTGTCCTGTCAGGAGGCTTTTCAACTCCCTCTGACAGATGCGGCCTGGAGGGGCGGGGCCCGGCCGGGGCCCTGGGGTTGGTAGGGGTCGGGTGTGAGGGGGTGGGTGGGGAGGCGGGGGGAGGCGGGAAGAGAGGGAGGCCCCCGAGTGAGGGGACACCAAAAAGCCTCAGCCATCAAGACTCCTCGTCTTTGCATCCAGCGTTCTCAAACTCAAAACGAACGCAAGCTCATCCACCAGGAGCAACGTAGCAGCGTTTCCAAGCGAGGCAGGACCGCCCGAAGGCGAAAGCAGAATGGGATCCTAGTCAGGTGGAGCTTGAAACTCAGACCCACCCACCCCCCTACCCCCCCCACCACCACCACCTCCCCCCCTCCCCCCCACCCCGGGAAAGGGGGCTTCTGGAAGGAAAAGCGAGACAAACTGACAGGGACAAACTTAGGTCGGGAAAGGAGTGTTGATTGTGAATGAGCCTCTCAAGGACAAGCAAGCGGGTACCAGGTTTTAGAAGATGACCTGCAGCGGCAGAGACGCCAGCAAAGGCAGAAGCCATCCCGTCTTGGGTGAGGTGCCCGAGACGCTCCTCTCTAACCCAGTCCGCCCTGTCCTTGGAGAAGCGGGCGGTGTCTGGAAAAGCCTGACCAGGTGCCTTTTCCTCGGTGGGCGGGGCTGGTCGCTTTGGGACCCGTTTGGGCCTCCCGGCACCGCCGTGGAATCCGTTCCACCTGACAGGACGACTCTACCCGGCGGCTGGGGCGGCGGGGGCGGGGCGCCGAGGGAAGGGCTGGGGTGTCACCGGAGCGGGAGCCGAGCGGGTGGGAAGAGGCCGAGGCCAGAGGAGCCGGCCGGCGGCGTGTGCGGCGTCGGGGTCCCGGTCCCGGTCCCGGTCCCGGTCCCGGTCCCGGTCCCGCGGGCTGGCCCCGATTGGCCCTGGGTTCGGGTGGGGCCGCGAGCTGGAAGGGTTGGGCTGTGGCGGGGAGGGGTTGGGCCCTGCCCATGGCGGCGCCGGCGGGCCCGCGGTGCGGAGGGGGGCGGGAGGGGAGGGGGAGGGTGGGGGGGGGTCGGGCTGGCTGGAGGGGGTGGGGGGCGTCCGCGGAGGACGGGAGGCCGGAGGCCGCAGGACGGAGGAGGGGCGGCAGGAGCGCGGAGGGAGCCGCGCCGGCCGGCGGCAAAAGGCGAGGGAGGCAAAAGCCTACAGCACCCGGTATTCCCAGGCGGTCTCCCATCCAAGTACTAACCAGGCCCGACCCTGCTTAGCTTCCGAGATCAGACGAGATCGGGCGCGTTCAGGGTGGTATGGCCGTAGACGCTGGCGCCTGCCGCCGGCGCCCCTAAGAAGCCGCGCCGCGTCGCCCGGCCCGCGGCTCGCGCGCGCCCAGGCCTCTGTGACGCGCACCCGCCGCCGGCGCCCCCTGCGCCCGCGCTCGGCCTGCCGCCTTCCTCCCGCTGCTGCCTCCCGCCGCGGCCGCCTCGGGCGCGGCCAGCGGGCCAGCCAAACCCTGCGCTGCCCCGCCCTGCTGCCCTCCCAGGGCGCGGAGGCCTGGAGCAGCCCGGGGTGCGAGGAGGCGGGGCGGGGCGGGCGGCGGTGGGAAACGAGGGGTGGTGGGGGCGGCGGGTGGGGGCGGGGATGGGGGCGGGGCGCCTGGCTGGGCGCTCTCCCCTCGCGGCCCGGGAACACTCCAGGCCGCCCTGGCCGCTCGGATCCGCGATGGGTCGCAGGAGATGCGGCTGCTGGGAGGGGGGTGGCGCGGGGCACTTGGCCCGAGGCGTCGGGGCGTCGGGCCGCCGGGCCCGTGCTCCTCTGAGTCCCCTCCGGCCCGAGGGGCCTCCCAGCGGGAGCCCTGACCTCTGCGGCGCCGGCGGGCCCCGACTTGCCCAAACCCAGGCGGAGCCACCGGCGCGACCAGAGGGCGTCAGCGGAAGCCCGCCGCGCTGCCCCTGAGGGAGCGGGGGAGGCGGGGCGGCCACACTTCCCCCCCGCCAGCGCCGCCCAGGAGACCGGCACCCCGCCCCCAACCCGCCCCTCGCGGGGACCCTGGACAGCTCCTGCTGGCGCCAGCCCAGAGACCCAGAGACAGAGACAGAGACAGAGACACGGAGAAACAGAGAAACGGCGACACGGAGAGGATCCAAGACACGGACCTAGACAGACACCCACCCTGACCCAGAGAGGCTCTGCCCAAGAGCTCGCTTCCCCCCCAGGAGGGCGGTGGTGCTGGAGCTGGGCCCGGGCCAGGAGGCAGGGGCCCCGGGGCTGGCGATCACCCCTGGGGCCCTAGGCCGCGCAGACAGGCTCTCAGGAGTCCCGGGCTCCCGGCATCGCTGCCCCGCCATCGCCCAGGAACCACAGGCAGGCACCGGAGCTCGCTGGCGCGCTCTGTCTGCGCTTGCGTGTGCGTGTGCTTGTTGCGGTTGTGCGAGTGGGTGTGTAGGCGTGTGTGTGTGTGTGTGTGTGTGTGTGTGCGCGCGCCGCGCGCGCGCCTGTGTGTCTGTGTGCCTGTGTGTGTGTGTGCGTCCGGGTTTGTGTGTTCCTTTCTCTCCGCTTCTTCGCTCTGGCTCTTTTCCTCTTTCTGCCGGGCACCCCCGACCTTACTGAGTTGATAGAAGGAGCAGGCAGAAAAGTCAGGGCCCAGAGAACTTGGCACGAGAAAGCAGCTCCATCTACCAGACATGTAGAAGC
>NW_027224783.1:0-24884 GCF_041296235.1 Equus asinus
TATTTGCTGTTCTGATTGAATTTTTTTTTTTTACAATGAAAGAAACACTGTGCTGAATCCAGCTTGCAAGTAAGTTTTAACTAACACTTCACTACAAGTGTCACAGAATATCTGCAATATTGTTTCACTGAAAGAACTCTGTGGTGAAAGCATCTTGAAGCTATTATTAGGAACATTTGTATTTAAGACATTTCTCACATTTCAGTATATGCCATAATGAATGGGTATCATTTTCCTACAATGAAAGAACACTGTGCTAAATAGAGCTCACAGATAGCTATCTAGGAACGTTTCTACATAAGACTCATCAAACATTTTACAATAGTCGTGACAGACTATACATAACATTCAGTCACTGAAAGAAAACTGTGGAGAAACAATCTTGCTTGTATATATTTAGAAACTTCTTCATGTTCACCCTTTCAAGCGTTTCCATATAAGACATACTGAATGAATATCACTTTGAGACAATGATATAATGTGCTGAAGCCAGATTGCAGGCAGCTGTTTAGGAACCTTTTCATAAGAGACTTATCATACATTTCACTACAAAGTATCTATTACATCCATTCAATGAAAGAACACTATTGTGAAGCCAGATTGCTGGTAGCTAATTAGGAACCTCTTGATATAAGGCTTTTCTAATATTTCCGTTTATGCCAAACAGAATGACTATCATTTTCTTAAAATGAAATAACACTGTGTTGAACTCATCTTGCAGGAAGCCATTTAGGGTTTCTTCATACAAAACACCAAACATGTCACTACTGCTCTGACAGAATCTCTGTAAGATTCATTCACTGAGGAACACACTCTGGTCAAACCAGATTGCTCATAAGTTTTTAGGAATATCTTTATATAAGGCTATTCAAACACATCATATGCTATACAGAATGATGATCACTTCCATTAAATTAAACAACATTGTGATGCAACCAGCTGGCACATGCTATTTATGAACATTTTGTGTGTGTCTTATCAAACGTTTCTCTGCAGCCACAATGTGATGATTATTACATCCATTCAATGAAATACTGTGTTGAAAAAGCTTGCTTGTGGCTGTTTAGAAACATCTTCATGTAAGTGTTCATGCAAGTCTTATCAAACATTTCACTACAGGCATGACAGAATATCTATAACCTTCAATGTCTGTAAGAACACTGTTGTGAAACCATTTTGCTTGTAGCTACTTAGGGACATCTTCATAAAACTTATCCAGCATTTCGCTACGGGTGTGATAGACTATCTACAACATTCATTCACTGAAAGAACATTGTCTTGAAAACACCGAGCAAGTAGCTCTTAAGGAACATCTTCACATATGACATTTCAAACATTTCAGTATATGCCACATGGAACAGCTATCGCTTTCTTACAATGAAAGAGCATTGTGCTTAATCAAGCCAACAGGTAGCTGTTTAGGGATATTTTCACATAAATCATATCAAACATTTGACTACAGATGTGACAATGTCTATAACATTTGTCATCTGAAAGAAAATTGTGCAAAAACCATCTTCTTTTCACTGTTTAGGAACATCTGCACATAATACACTTCAAATACTTAAGTATATTCCACACAGAGCGACTATCATTTTCACAAAATGAAAGAACACATGCTGAATCCAGTTTATAGGTAGCTGTTTAGGAACATCATATATCAAATATTTCACCACAGATGTGACAATATCTAGAACATTCATTCACTGAAAGAACACTGTGAAGAAACCATCTTGCTTGTTAGCTGTTTAAGAATATAAATCGAAGGCTCTTCAAACATATCACTTTATGCCATACAGAATGGCTACCATCTCCATAGCCAGGAAAGAATACTGTGATGAACCCAGCTTGCAAGTAATTGTTTATTAATATTTTGCTCAAGTCTTATCAGACATTTGCCTACAGTCATGACAGGATATCTTTAATGTTTATTCAATGTAATAACGCTATATTTAAAAAAATTTCCTTGTAGCTGTTTAGAAACATCTTCATGTAAGACTTATTAAACATTCCTTTGCGGGAATGACAGAATCTCTAAACATTCACTCATTGAACGAACACAGGGATGAAAGCAGTTTTCTTGTAACTGTTGAGGAACATCTTCGTATAAAGCTTTTCAAGCATTTCAGTATATGGCATACAGCATGGCCATACCCTTCTTACAAGGAAAGAAGGTTGTGTTTAATAGCTTTCAGGTAGATTATTAGGAGTATTTTTATGTAAGACCTATTGAACATTTAACTACAGGCATGACAGAATATCTATTACATCCATTCAATGAAAGAACACTATGGTGAAAGTGGCTTGGTTTTACTGTTAAGGAAGATCTTCATTTCAGTCCTTTTCAGCATTTCAGTATATGCCATACTAAACGGCTGTCACTATCTTATGATGAAATTATTCTGTCCTGAACACATCTTGTTGGATTCTATTTAGGAACATCTTCATATAAGACCTCTCTAACATTTAAGTATATGCCATACAGAATGGCTCTCACTTACTTACAGTTAAAGGACACTGTGCTAAACCCGGCTTGCTGGCGGCTGTTTGAAACCTCTTCATATAAGACTTATTAAACATTTCACTACAGGCATGACAGACTAGCTATAACACTCGTTCACTGAAAGAACACTGTGGTGAAGCCAGATTACTTCTGGCGCCTTGGGAATGTCTTCGTATAAGGCTCTTCAAACACTTCATTATGCCTACAGAATGGCTATCACTTCCATATCCAGAAAGAACGTTCTGATGAAACCAGTGGCTCTTTATGAGCATTTCATTTATGTCTTATCAAACGTTTCTCTACAGCCGCAACATGATATCCATAACATTCATTCAAGGAAACCACACTATGTTGAAAAAGCTTGCTTGTAGCTGTTCAGGAACACTCTCACATAAGACATCAAATAGTTCTCTTGAGCATGACAGAAATACGTATAACATTCATTTTCTGAATGAACACTGTGGTGAAAACACCTTGCTTGCAGCTCTTTAGGGAATCTTCAAATAAGTCCTATCAAACATTTCACTACGGGCATGATGGAATATCTATAACATTCACTCATTGAAAGAATGCTGTGGTGAAACCAACTTCCTTGTAGCTTTTAAGGAACATCTTCATGTAAGTCTTTTCTAGCATTTCAGTATGAGCCATAGAGAACAGCTATACTTTCTTAAAATGAAAAAACATTGTACTTAACTCAGCTTTCAGGTAGACTTATAGTAACATTTTCATGTAAGATTTATTGAACATTTCACAACATGTGCGACAGAATATCTATTACATTAATTCAGCGAAAGATCACTATTGTGAAACCAGCTTGCTTGTATCTCTTTAGAAATACACTCATATAAGTCTTTTCTGACATTTCAGTGTATGCCATACAAAGTAACTGTCACTTTATTACAATGAAAAGTCAGTGTGCTGATCCCAGCTTGCAGGTAGCTGTAGGAACATTTTCATATATGATATAAAACATTTCACTACAGCTATAGGAGACTATATATAAAGTTTATTAAATGAAAGAACGCTGTGGTGTAACCAGATTGCTTGTAGCTATTTAGGAGTATCTTCATACAAGTCTTTTCAAACGTTTCAGTGTATTCCATCCAGAATGGTTATCACTTCCATAAAATGAAAGAACAATGTTAAGAACCCAGCTGGAAAGTTGTCTTTTAGAAATATCTTTTTATAAGTCTTAACAAATATTGCGCTATGGTCATGACAGAATGATTTTAATATTCACTCAAGGAAAGAAGGATGAGCTGAACCCTTGTTTCCTAGTATCTGTTTAGGAAGAACTTCATAAAATACTTAAAAAATTACACTACAGACTTGAAAAATATCCATAAGATTCAGACACTAAAGGGACTCTGGTGAAACAAATGTGCTTACAGCTGTTTAGGGGCATATTCACATAAGACATTTCAAACATTTCAGCATATGCCCTACAGATGACCTATCAATTACTAACAGTGTGAGAACACTGTTCTAAGCCCAGTTTGCGGGTAGCTGTTTAGGAACATGTTCATATAAGACTTAACAAACATTTCATTGCATGCGGGACAGAATATATATAGCATTTGTTCACTGAGAGAAAACTGTGGTGAAACCATCTTACTTGCAGCCATTAAGGATCATCTTCATATTAGTCATTATAACCATTTCAATATTTGCTGTTCTGATTGAATATGAGTTTCCAACAATGAAAGAAACACTGTGCTGAATCCAGCTTGCAAGTAAGTTTTAACTAACACTTCACTACAAGTGTCACAGAATATCTGCAATATTGTTTCACTGAAAGAACTCTGTGGTGAAAGCATCTTGAAGCTATTATTAGGAACATTTGTATTTAAGACATTTCTCACATTTCAGTATATGCCATAATGAATGGGTATCATTTTCCTACAATGAAAGAACACTGTGCTAAATAGAGCTCACAGATAGCTATCTAGGAACGTTTCTACATAAGACTCATCAAACATTTTACAATAGTCGTGACAGACTATACATAACATTCAGTCACTGAAAGAAAACTGTGGAGAAACAATCTTGCTTGTATATATTTAGAAACTTCTTCATGTTCACCCTTTCAAGCGTTTCCATATAAGACATACTGAATGAATATCACTTTGAGACAATGATATAATGTGCTGAAGCCAGATTGCAGGCAGCTGTTTAGGAACCTTTTCATAAGAGACTTATCATACATTTCACTACAAAGTATCTATTACATCCATTCAATGAAAGAACACTATTGTGAAGCCAGATTGCTGGTAGCTAATTAGGAACCTCTTGATATAAGGCTTTTCTAATATTTCCGTTTATGCCAAACAGAATGACTATCATTTTCTTAAAATGAAATAACACTGTGTTGAACTCATCTTGCAGGAAGCCATTTAGGGTTTCTTCATACAAAACACCAACATGTCACTACTGCTCTGACAGAATCTCTGTAAGATTCATTCACTGAGGAACACACTCTGGTCAAACCAGATTGCTCATAAGTTTTTAGGAATATCTTTATATAAGGCTATTCAAACACATCATATGCTATACAGAATGATGATCACTTCCATTAAATTAAACAACATTGTGATGCAACCAGCTGGCACATGCTATTTATGAACATTTTGTGTGTGTCTTATCAAACGTTTCTCTGCAGCCACAATGTGATGATTATTACATCCATTCAATGAAATACTGTGTTGAAAAAGCTTGCTTGTGGCTGTTTAGAAACATCTTCATGTAAGTGTTCATGCAAGTCTTATCAAACATTTCACTACAGGCATGACAGAATATCTATAACCTTCAATGTCTGTAAGAACACTGTTGTGAAACCATTTTGCTTGTAGCTACTTAGGGACATCTTCATAAAACTTATCCAGCATTTCGCTACGGGTGTGATAGACTATCTACAACATTCATTCACTGAAAGAACATTGTCTTGAAAACACCGAGCAAGTAGCTCTTAAGGAACATCTTCACATATGACATTTCAAACATTTCAGTATATGCCACATGGAACAGCTATCGCTTTCTTACAATGAAAGAGCATTGTGCTTAATCAAGCCAACAGGTAGCTGTTTAGGGATATTTTCACATAAATCATATCAAACATTTGACTACAGATGTGACAATGTCTATAACATTTGTCATCTGAAAGAAAATTGTGCAAAAAACCATCTTCTTTTCACTGTTTAGGAACATCTGCACATAATACACTTCAAATACTTAAGTATATTCCACACAGAGCGACTATCATTTTCACAAAATGAAAGAACACATGCTGAATCCAGTTTATAGGTAGCTGTTTAGGAACATCATATATCAAATATTTACACCACAGATGTGACAATATCTAGAACATTCATTCACTGAAAGAACACTGTGAAGAAACCATCTTGCTTGTTAGCTGTTAAGAATATAAATCGAAGGCTCTTCAAACATATCACTTTATGCCATACAGAATGGCTACCATCTCCATAGCCAGGAAAGAATACTGTGATGAACCCAGCTTGCAAGTAATTGTTTATTAATATTTTGCTCAAGTCTTATCAGACATTTGCCTACAGTCATGACAGGATATCTTTAATGTTTATTCAATGTAATAACGCTATATTTAAAAAAATTTCCTTGTAGCTGTTTAGAAACATCTTCATGTAAGACTTATTAAACATTCCTTTGCGGGAATGACAGAATCTCTAAACATTCACTCATTGAACGAACACAGGGATGAAAGCAGTTTTCTTGTAACTGTTGAGGAACATCTTCGTATAAAGCTTTTCAAGCATTTCAGTATATGGCATACAGCATGGCCATACCCTTCTTACAAGGAAAGAAGGTTGTGTTTAATAGCTTTCAGGTAGATTATTAGGAGTATTTTTATGTAAGACCTATTGAACATTTAACTACAGGCATGACAGAATATCTATTACATCCATTCAATGAAAGAACACTATGGTGAAAGTGGCTTGGTTTTACTGTTAAGGAAGATCTTCATTTCAGTCCTTTTCAGCATTTCAGTATATGCCATACTAAACGGCTGTCACTATCTTATGATGAAATTATTCTGTCCTGAACACATCTTGTTGGATTCTATTTAGGAACATCTTCATATAAGACCTCTCTAACATTTAAGTATATGCCATACAGAATGGCTCTCACTTACTTACAGTTAAAGGACACTGTGCTAAACCCGGCTTGCTGGCGGCTGTTTGAAACCTCTTCATATAAGACTTATTAAACATTTCACTACAGGCATGACAGACTAGCTATAACACTCGTTCACTGAAAGAACACTGTGGTGAAGCCAGATTACTTCTGGCGCCTTGGGAATGTCTTCGTATAAGGCTCTTCAAACACTTCATTATGCCTACAGAATGGCTATCACTTCCATATCCAGAAAGAACGTTCTGATGAAACCAGTGGCTCTTTATGAGCATTTCATTTATGTCTTATCAAACGTTTCTCTACAGCCGCAACATGATATCCATAACATTCATTCAAGGAAACCACACTATGTTGAAAAAGCTTGCTTGTAGCTGTTCAGGAACACTCTCACATAAGACATCAAATAGTTCTCTTGAGGCATGACAGAAATACGTATAACATTCATTTTCTGAATGAACACTGTGGTGAAAACACCTTGCTTGCAGCTCTTTAGGGGAATCTTCAAATAAGTCCTATCAAACATTTCACTACGGGCATGATGGAATATCTATAACATTCACTCATTGAAAGAATGCTGTGGTGAAACCAACTTCCTTGTAGCTTTTAAGGAACATCTTCATGTAAGTCTTTTCTAGCATTTCAGTATGAGCCATAGAGAACAGCTATACTTTCTTAAAATGAAAAAACATTGTACTTAACTCAGCTTTCAGGTAGACTTATAGTAACATTTTCATGTAAGATTTATTGAACATTTCACAACATGTGCGACAGAATATCTATTACATTAATTCAGCGAAAGATCACTATTGTGAAACCAGCTTGCTTGTATCTCTTTAGAAATACACTCATATAAGTCTTTTCTGACATTTCAGTGTATGCCATACAAAGTAACTGTCACTTTATTACAATGAAAAGTCAGTGTGCTGATCCCAGCTTGCAGGTAGCTGTAGGAACATTTTCATATATGATATAAAACATTTCACTACAGCTATAGGAGACTATATATAAAGTTTATTAAATGAAAGAACGCTGTGGTGTAACCAGATTGCTTGTAGCTATTTAGGAGTATCTTCATACAAGTCTTTTCAAACGTTTCAGTGTATTCCATCCAGAATGGTTATCACTTCCATAAAATGAAAGAACAATGTTAAGAACCCAGCTGGAAAGTTGTCTTTTAGAAATATCTTTTATAAGTCTTAACAAATATTGCGCTATGGTCATGACAGAATGATTTTAATATTCACTCAAGGAAAGAAGGATGAGCTGAACCCTTGTTTCCTAGTATCTGTTTAGGAAGAACTTCATAAAATACTTAAAAAATTACACTACAGACTTGAAAAATATCCATAAGATTCAGACACTAAAGGGACTCTGGTGAAACAAATGTGCTTACAGCTGTTTAGGGGCATATTCACATAAGACATTTCAAACATTTCAGCATATGCCCTACAGATGACCTATCAATTACTAACAGTGTGAGAACACTGTTCTAAGCCCAGTTTGCGGGTAGCTGTTTAGGAACATGTTCATATAAGACTTAACAAACATTTCATTGCATGCGGGACAGAATATATATAGCATTTGTTCACTGAGAGAAAACTGTGGTGAAACCATCTTACTTGCAGCCATTAAGGATCATCTTCATATTAGTCATTATAACCATTTCAATATTTGCTGTTCTGATTGAATATGAGTTTCCAACAATGAAAGAAACACTGTGCTGAATCCAGCTTGCAAGTAAGTTTTAACTAACACTTCACTACAAGTGTCACAGAATATCTGCAATATTGTTTCACTGAAAGAACTCTGTGGTGAAAGCATCTTGAAGCTATTATTAGGAACATTTGTATTTAAGACATTTCTCACATTTCAGTATATGCCATAATGAATGGGTATCATTTTCCTACAATGAAAGAACACTGTGCTAAATAGAGCTCACAGATAGCTATCTAGGAACGTTTCTACATAAGACTCATCAAACATTTTACAATAGTCGTGACAGACTATACATAACATTCAGTCACTGAAAGAAAACTGTGGAGAAACAATCTTGCTTGTATATATTTAGAAACTTCTTCATGTTCACCCTTTCAAGCGTTTCCATATAAGACATACTGAATGAATATCACTTTGAGACAATGATATAATGTGCTGAAGCCAGATTGCAGGCAGCTGTTTAGGAACCTTTTCATAAGAGACTTATCATACATTTCACTACAAAGTATCTATTACATCCATTCAATGAAAGAACACTATTGTGAAGCCAGATTGCTGGTAGCTAATTAGGAACCTCTTGATATAAGGCTTTTCTAATATTTCCGTTTATGCCAAACAGAATGACTATCATTTTCTTAAAATGAAATAACACTGTGTTGAACTCATCTTGCAGGAAGCCATTTAGGGTTTCTTCATACAAAACACCAAACATGTCACTACTGCTCTGACAGAATCTCTGTAAGATTCATTCACTGAGGAACACACTCTGGTCAAACCAGATTGCTCATAAGTTTTTAGGAATATCTTTATATAAGGCTATTCAAACACATCATATGCTATACAGAATGATGATCACTTCCATTAAATTAAACAACATTGTGATGCAACCAGCTGGCACATGCTATTTATGAACATTTTGTGTGTGTCTTATCAAACGTTTCTCTGCAGCCACAATGTGATGATTATTACATCCATTCAATGAAATACTGTGTTGAAAAAGCTTGCTTGTGGCTGTTTAGAAACATCTTCATGTAAGTGTTCATGCAAGTCTTATCAAACATTTCACTACAGGCATGACAGAATATCTATAACCTTCAATGTCTGTAAGAACACTGTTGTGAAACCATTTTGCTTGTAGCTACTTAGGGACATCTTCATAAAACTTATCCAGCATTTCGCTACGGGTGTGATAGACTATCTACAACATTCATTCACTGAAAGAACATTGTCTTGAAAACACCGAGCAAGTAGCTCTTAAGGAACATCTTCACATATGACATTTCAAACATTTCAGTATATGCCACATGGAACAGCTATCGCTTTCTTACAATGAAAGAGCATTGTGCTTAATCAAGCCAACAGGTAGCTGTTTAGGGATATTTTCACATAAATCATATCAAACATTTGACTACAGATGTGACAATGTCTATAACATTTGTCATCTGAAAGAAAATTGTGCAAAAACCATCTTCTTTTCACTGTTTAGGAACATCTGCACATAATACACTTCAAATACTTAAGTATATTCCACACAGAGCGACTATCATTTTCACAAAATGAAAGAACACATGCTGAATCCAGTTTATAGGTAGCTGTTTAGGAACATCATATATCAAATATTTCACCACAGATGTGACAATATCTAGAACATTCATTCACTGAAAGAACACTGTGAAGAAACCATCTTGCTTGTTAGCTGTTTAAGAATATAAATCGAAGGCTCTTCAAACATATCACTTTATGCCATACAGAATGGCTACCATCTCCATAGCCAGGAAAGAATACTGTGATGAACCCAGCTTGCAAGTAATTGTTTATTAATATTTTGCTCAAGTCTTATCAGACATTTGCCTACAGTCATGACAGGATATCTTTAATGTTTATTCAATGTAATAACGCTATATTTAAAAAAATTTCCTTGTAGCTGTTTAGAAACATCTTCATGTAAGACTTATTAAACATTCCTTTGCGGGAATGACAGAATCTCTAAACATTCACTCATTGAACGAACACAGGGATGAAAGCAGTTTTCTTGTAACTGTTGAGGAACATCTTCGTATAAAGCTTTTCAAGCATTTCAGTATATGGCATACAGCATGGCCATACCCTTCTTACAAGGAAAGAAGGTTGTGTTTAATAGCTTTCAGGTAGATTATTAGGAGTATTTTTATGTAAGACCTATTGAACATTTAACTACAGGCATGACAGAATATCTATTACATCCATTCAATGAAAGAACACTATGGTGAAAGTGGCTTGGTTTTACTGTTAAGGAAGATCTTCATTTCAGTCCTTTTCAGCATTTCAGTATATGCCATACTAAACGGCTGTCACTATCTTATGATGAAATTATTCTGTCCTGAACACATCTTGTTGGATTCTATTTAGGAACATCTTCATATAAGACCTCTCTAACATTTAAGTATATGCCATACAGAATGGCTCTCACTTACTTACAGTTAAAGGACACTGTGCTAAACCCGGCTTGCTGGCGGCTGTTTGAAACCTCTTCATATAAGACTTATTAAACATTTCACTACAGGCATGACAGACTAGCTATAACACTCGTTCACTGAAAGAACACTGTGGTGAAGCCAGATTACTTCTGGCGCCTTGGGAATGTCTTCGTATAAGGCTCTTCAAACACTTCATTATGCCTACAGAATGGCTATCACTTCCATATCCAGAAAGAACGTTCTGATGAAACCAGTGGCTCTTTATGAGCATTTCATTTATGTCTTATCAAACGTTTCTCTACAGCCGCAACATGATATCCATAACATTCATTCAAGGAAACCACACTATGTTGAAAAAGCTTGCTTGTAGCTGTTCAGGAACACTCTCACATAAGACATCAAATAGTTCTCTTGAGGCATGACAGAAATACGTATAACATTCATTTTCTGAATGAACACTGTGGTGAAAACACCTTGCTTGCAGCTGTTTAGGGGAATCTTCAAATAAGTCCTATCAAACATTTCACTACGGGCATGATGGAATATCTATAACATTCACTCATTGAAAGAATGCTGTGGTGAAACCAACTTCCTTGTAGCTTTTAAGGAACATCTTCATGTAAGTCTTTTCTAGCATTTCAGTATGAGCCATAGAGAACAGCTATACTTTCTTAAAATGAAAAAACATTGTACTTAACTCAGCTTTCAGGTAGACTTATAGTAACATTTTCATGTAAGATTTATTGAACATTTCACAACATGTGCGACAGAATATCTATTACATTAATTCAATGAAAGATCACTATTGTGAAACCAGCTTGCTTGTATCTCTTTAGAAATACACTCATATAAGTCTTTTCTGACATTTCAGTGTATGCCATACAAAGTAACTGTCACTTTATTACAATGAAAAGTCAGTGTGCTGATCCCAGCTTGCAGGTAGCTGTAGGAACATTTTCATATATGATATAAAACATTTCACTACAGCTATAGGAGACTATATATAAAGTTTATTAAATGAAAGAACGCTGTGGTGTAACCAGATTGCTTGTAGCTATTTAGGAGTATCTTCATACAAGTCTTTTCAAACGTTTCAGTGTATTCCATCCAGAATGGTTATCACTTCCATAAAATGAAAGAACAATGTTAAGAACCCAGCTGGAAAGTTGTCTTTTAGAAATATCTTTTTATAAGTCTTAACAAATATTGCGCTATGGTCATGACAGAATGATTTTAATATTCACTCAAGGAAAGAAGGATGAGCTGAACCCTTGTTTCCTAGTATCTGTTTAGGAAGAACTTCATAAAATACTTAAAAAATTACACTACAGACTTGAAAAATATCCATAAGATTCAGACACTAAAGGGACTCTGGTGAAACAAATGTGCTTACAGCTGTTTAGGGGCATATTCACATAAGACATTTCAAACATTTCAGCATATGCCCTACAGATGACCTATCAATTACTAACAGTGTGAGAACACTGTTCTAAGCCCAGTTTGCGGGTAGCTGTTTAGGAACATGTTCATATAAGACTTAACAAACATTTCATTGCATGCGGGACAGAATATATATAGCATTTGTTCACTGAGAGAAAACTGTGGTGAAACCATCTTACTTGCAGCCATTAAGGATCATCTTCATATTAGTCATTATAACCATTTCAATATTTGCTGTTCTGATTGAATATGAGTTTCCAACAATGAAAGAAACACTGTGCTGAATCCAGCTTGCAAGTAAGTTTTAACTAACACTTCACTACAAGTGTCACAGAATATCTGCAATATTGTTTCACTGAAAGAACTCTGTGGTGAAAGCATCTTGAAGCTATTATTAGGAACATTTGTATTTAAGACATTTCTCACATTTCAGTATATGCCATAATGAATGGGTATCATTTTCCTACAATGAAAGAACACTGTGCTAAATAGAGCTCACAGATAGCTATCTAGGAACGTTTCTACATAAGACTCATCAAACATTTTACAATAGTCGTGACAGACTATACATAACATTCAGTCACTGAAAGAAAACTGTGGAGAAACAATCTTGCTTGTATATATTTAGAAACTTCTTCATGTTCACCCTTTCAAGCGT
The DNA here is from genome assembly GCF_041296235.1 of Equus asinus. Lineage (NCBI taxonomy): Eukaryota > Metazoa > Chordata > Mammalia > Perissodactyla > Equidae > Equus > Equus asinus. The sequence goes on from NW_027224783.1 coordinate 12,944, forward strand.
TTCCATATAAGACATACTGAATGAATATCACTTTGAGACAATGATATAATGTGCTGAAGCCAGATTGCAGGCAGCTGTTTAGGAACCTTTTCATAAGAGACTTATCATACATTTCACTACAAAGTATCTATTACATCCATTCAATGAAAGAACACTATTGTGAAGCCAGATTGCTGGTAGCTAATTAGGAACCTCTTGATATAAGGCTTTTCTAATATTTCCGTTTATGCCAAACAGAATGACTATCATTTTCTTAAAATGAAATAACACTGTGTTGAACTCATCTTGCAGGAAGCCATTTAGGGTTTCTTCATACAAAACACCAAACATGTCACTACTGCTCTGACAGAATCTCTGTAAGATTCATTCACTGAGGAACACACTCTGGTCAAACCAGATTGCTCATAAGTTTTTAGGAATATCTTTATATAAGGCTATTCAAACACATCATATGCTATACAGAATGATGATCACTTCCATTAAATTAAACAACATTGTGATGCAACCAGCTGGCACATGCTATTTATGAACATTTTGTGTGTGTCTTATCAAACGTTTCTCTGCAGCCACAATGTGATGATTATTACATCCATTCAATGAAATACTGTGTTGAAAAAGCTTGCTTGTGGCTGTTTAGAAACATCTTCATGTAAGTGTTCATGCAAGTCTTATCAAACATTTCACTACAGGCATGACAGAATATCTATAACCTTCAATGTCTGTAAGAAACACTGTTGTGAAACCATTTTGCTTGTAGCTACTTAGGGACATCTTCATAAAACTTATCCAGCATTTCGCTACGGGTGTGATAGACTATCTACAACATTCATTCACTGAAAGAACATTGTCTTGAAAACACCGAGCAAGTAGCTCTTAAGGAACATCTTCACATATGACATTTCAAACATTTCAGTATATGCCACATGGAACAGCTATCGCTTTCTTACAATGAAAGAGCATTGTGCTTAATCAAGCCAACAGGTAGCTGTTTAGGGATATTTTCACATAAATCATATCAAACATTTGACTACAGATGTGACAATGTCTATAACATTTGTCATCTGAAAGAAAATTGTGCAAAAACCATCTTCTTTTCACTGTTTAGGAACATCTGCACATAATACACTTCAAATACTTAAGTATATTCCACACAGAGCGACTATCATTTTCACAAAATGAAAGAACACATGCTGAATCCAGTTTATAGGTAGCTGTTTAGGAACATCATATATCAAATATTTCACCACAGATGTGACAATATCTAGAACATTCATTCACTGAAAGAACACTGTGAAGAAACCATCTTGCTTGTTAGCTGTTTAAGAATATAAATCGAAGGCTCTTCAAACATATCACTTTATGCCATACAGAATGGCTACCATCTCCATAGCCAGGAAAGAATACTGTGATGAACCCAGCTTGCAAGTAATTGTTTATTAATATTTTGCTCAAGTCTTATCAGACATTTGCCTACAGTCATGACAGGATATCTTTAATGTTTATTCAATGTAATAACGCTATATTTAAAAAAATTTCCTTGTAGCTGTTTAGAAACATCTTCATGTAAGACTTATTAAACATTCCTTTGCGGGAATGACAGAATCTCTAAACATTCATCATTGAACGAACACAGGGATGAAAGCAGTTTTCTTGTAACTGTTGAGGAACATCTTCGTATAAAGCTTTTCAAGCATTTCAGTATATGGCATACAGCATGGCCATACCCTTCTTACAAGGAAAGAAGGTTGTGTTTAATAGCTTTCAGGTAGATTATTAGGAGTATTTTTATGTAAGACCTATTGAACATTTAACTACAGGCATGACAGAATATCTATTACATCCATTCAATGAAAGAACACTATGGTGAAAGTGGCTTGGTTTTACTGTTAAGGAAGATCTTCATTTCAGTCCTTTTCAGCATTTCAGTATATGCCATACTAAACGGCTGTCACTATCTTATGATGAAATTATTCTGTCCTGAACACATCTTGTTGGATTCTATTTAGGAACATCTTCATATAAGACCTCTCTAACATTTAAGTATATGCCATACAGAATGGCTCTCACTTACTTACAGTTAAAGGACACTGTGCTAAACCCGGCTTGCTGGCGGCTGTTTGAAACCTCTTCATATAAGACTTATTAAACATTTCACTACAGGCATGACAGACTAGCTATAACACTCGTTCACTGAAAGAACACTGTGGTGAAGCCAGATTACTTCTGGCGCCTTGGGAATGTCTTCGTATAAGGCTCTTCAAACACTTCATTATGCCTACAGAATGGCTATCACTTCCATATCCAGAAAGAACGTTCTGATGAAACCAGTGGCTCTTTATGAGCATTTCATTTATGTCTTATCAAACGTTTCTCTACAGCCGCAACATGATATCCATAACATTCATTCAAGGAAACCACACTATGTTGAAAAAGCTTGCTTGTAGCTGTTCAGGAACACTCTCACATAAGACATCAAATAGTTCTCTTGAGGCATGACAGAAATACGTATAACATTCATTTTCTGAATGAACACTGTGGTGAAAACACCTTGCTTGCAGCTGTTTAGGGGAATCTTCAAATAAGTCCTATCAAACATTTCACTACGGGCATGATGGAATATCTATAACATTCACTCATTGAAAGAATGCTGTGGTGAAACCAACTTCCTTGTAGCTTTTAAGGAACATCTTCATGTAAGTCTTTTGTAGCATTTCAGTATGAGCCATAGAGAACAGCTATACTTTCTGAAAATGAAAAAACATTGTACTTAACTCAGCTTTCAGGTAGACTTATAGTAACATTTTCATGTAAGATTTATTGAACATTTCACAACATGTGCGACAGAATATCTATTACATTAATTCAATGAAAGATCACTATTGTGAAACCAGCTTGCTTGTATCTCTTTAGAAATACACTCATATAAGTCTTTTCTGACATTTCAGTGTATGCCATACAAAGTAACTGTCACTTTATTACAATGAAAAGTCAGTGTGCTGATCCCAGCTTGCAGGTAGCTGTAGGAACATTTTCATATATGATATAAAACATTTCACTACAGCTATAGGAGACTATATATAAAGTTTATTAAATGAAAGAACGCTGTGGTGTAACCAGATTGCTTGTAGCTATTTAGGAGTATCTTCATACAAGTCTTTTCAAACGTTTCAGTGTATTCCATCCAGAATGGTTATCACTTCCATAAAATGAAAGAACAATGTTAAGAACCCAGCTGGAAAGTTGTCTTTTAGAAATATCTTTTTATAAGTCTTAACAAATATTGCGCTATGGTCATGACAGAATGATTTTAATATTCACTCAAGGAAAGAAGGATGAGCTGAACCCTTGTTTCCTAGTATCTGTTTAGGAAGAACTTCATAAAATACTTAAAAAATTACACTACAGACTTGAAAAATATCCATAAGATTCAGACACTAAAGGGACTCTGGTGAAACAAATGTGCTTACAGCTGTTTAGGGGCATATTCACATAAGACATTTCAAACATTTCAGCATATGCCCTACAGATGACCTATCAATTACTAACAGTGTGAGAACACTGTTCTAAGCCCAGTTTGCGGGTAGCTGTTTAGGAACATGTTCATATAAGACTTAACAAACATTTCATTGCATGCGGGACAGAATATATATAGCATTTGTTCACTGAGAGAAAACTGTGGTGAAACCATCTTACTTGCAGCCATTAAGGATCATCTTCATATTAGTCATTATAACCATTTCAATATTTGCTGTTCTGATTGAATATGAGTTTCCAACAATGAAAGAAACACTGTGCTGAATCCAGCTTGCAAGTAAGTTTTAACTAACACTTCACTACAAGTGTCACAGAATATCTGCAATATTGTTTCACTGAAAGAACTCTGTGGTGAAAGCATCTTGAAGCTATTATTAGGAACATTTGTATTTAAGACATTTCTCACATTTCAGTATATGCCATAATGAATGGGTATCATTTTCCTACAATGAAAGAACACTGTGCTAAATAGAGCTCACAGATAGCTATCTAGGAACGTTTCTACATAAGACTCATCAAACATTTTACAATAGTCGTGACAGACTATACATAACATTCAGTCACTGAAAGAAAACTGTGGAGAAACAATCTTGCTTGTATATATTTAGAAACTTCTTCATGTTCACCCTTTCAAGCGTTTCCATATAAGACATACTGAATGAATATCACTTTGAGACAATGATATAATGTGCTGAAGCCAGATTGCAGGCAGCTGTTTAGGAACCTTTTCATAAGAGACTTATCATACATTTCACTACAAAGTATCTATTACATCCATTCAATGAAAGAACACTATTGTGAAGCCAGATTGCTGGTAGCTAATTAGGAACCTCTTGATATAAGGCTTTTCTAATATTTCCGTTTATGCCAAACAGAATGACTATCATTTTCTTAAAATGAAATAACACTGTGTTGAACTCATCTTGCAGGAAGCCATTTAGGGTTTCTTCATACAAAACACCAAACATGTCACTACTGCTCTGACAGAATCTCTGTAAGATTCATTCACTGAGGAACACACTCTGGTCAAACCAGATTGCTCATAAGTTTTTAGGAATATCTTTATATAAGGCTATTCAAACACATCATATGCTATACAGAATGATGATCACTTCCATTAAATTAAACAACATTGTGATGCAACCAGCTGGCACATGCTATTTATGAACATTTTGTGTGTGTCTTATCAAACGTTTCTCTGCAGCCACAATGTGATGATTATTACATCCATTCAATGAAATACTGTGTTGAAAAAGCTTGCTTGTGGCTGTTTAGAAACATCTTCATGTAAGTGTTCATGCAAGTCTTATCAAACATTTCACTACAGGCATGACAGAATATCTATAACCTTCAATGTCTGTAAGAACACTGTTGTGAAACCATTTTGCTTGTAGCTACTTAGGGACATCTTCATAAAACTTATCCAGCATTTCGCTACGGGTGTGATAGACTATCTACAACATTCATTCACTGAAAGAACATTGTCTTGAAAACACCGAGCAAGTAGCTCTTAAGGAACATCTTCACATATGACATTTCAAACATTTCAGTATATGCCACATGGAACAGCTATCGCTTTCTTACAATGAAAGAGCATTGTGCTTAATCAAGCCAACAGGTAGCTGTTTAGGGATATTTTCACATAAATCATATCAAACATTTGACTACAGATGTGACAATGTCTATAACATTTGTCATCTGAAAGAAAATTGTGCAAAAAACCATCTTCTTTTCACTGTTTAGGAACATCTGCACATAATACACTTCAAATACTTAAGTATATTCCACACAGAGCGACTATCATTTTCACAAAATGAAAGAACACATGCTGAATCCAGTTTATAGGTAGCTGTTTAGGAACATCATATATCAAATATTTCACCACAGATGTGACAATATCTAGAACATTCATTCACTGAAAGAACACTGTGAAGAAACCATCTTGCTTGTTAGCTGTTTAAGAATATAAATCGAAGGCTCTTCAAACATATCACTTTATGCCATACAGAATGGCTACCATCTCCATAGCCAGGAAAGAATACTGTGATGAACCCAGCTTGCAAGTAATTGTTTATTAATATTTTGCTCAAGTCTTATCAGACATTTGCCTACAGTCATGACAGGATATCTTTAATGTTTATTCAATGTAATAACGCTATATTTAAAAAAATTTCCTTGTAGCTGTTTAGAAACATCTTCATGTAAGACTTATTAAACATTCCTTTGCGGGAATGACAGAATCTCTAAACATTCACTCATTGAACGAACACAGGGATGAAAGCAGTTTTCTTGTAACTGTTGAGGAACATCTTCGTATAAAGCTTTTCAAGCATTTCAGTATATGGCATACAGCATGGCCATACCCTTCTTACAAGGAAAGAAGGTTGTGTTTAATAGCTTTCAGGTAGATTATTAGGAGTATTTTATGTAAGACCTATTGAACATTTAACTACAGGCATGACAGAATATCTATTACATCCATTCAATGAAAGAACACTATGGTGAAAGTGGCTTGGTTTTACTGTTAAGGAAGATCTTCATTTCAGTCCTTTTCAGCATTTCAGTATATGCCATACTAAACGGCTGTCACTATCTTATGATGAAATTATTCTGTCCTGAACACATCTTGTTGGATTCTATTTAGGAACATCTTCATATAAGACCTCTCTAACATTTAAGTATATGCCATACAGAATGGCTCTCACTTACTTACAGTTAAAGGACACTGTGCTAAACCCGGCTTGCTGGCGGCTGTTTGAAACCTCTTCATATAAGACTTATTAAACATTTCACTACAGGCATGACAGACTAGCTATAACACTCGTTCACTGAAAGAACACTGTGGTGAAGCCAGATTACTTCTGGCGCCTTGGGAATGTCTTCGTATAAGGCTCTTCAAACACTTCATTATGCCTACAGAATGGCTATCACTTCCATATCCAGAAAGAACGTTCTGATGAAACCAGTGGCTCTTTATGAGCATTTCATTTATGTCTTATCAAACGTTTCTCTACAGCCGCAACATGATATCCATAACATTCATTCAAGGAAACCACACTATGTTGAAAAAGCTTGCTTGTAGCTGTTCAGGAACACTCTCACATAAGACATCAAATAGTTCTCTTGAGGCATGACAGAAATACGTATAACATTCATTTTCTGAATGAACACTGTGGTGAAAACACCTTGCTTGCAGCTGTTTAGGGGAATCTTCAAATAAGTCCTATCAAACATTTCACTACGGGCATGATGGAATATCTATAACATTCACTCATTGAAAGAATGCTGTGGTGAAACCAACTTCCTTGTAGCTTTTAAGGAACATCTTCATGTAAGTCTTTTCTAGCATTTCAGTATGAGCCATAGAGAACAGCTATACTTTCTTAAAATGAAAAAACATTGTACTTAACTCAGCTTTCAGGTAGACTTATAGTAACATTTTCATGTAAGATTTATTGAACATTTCACAACATGTGCGACAGAATATCTATTACATTAATTCAACGAAAGATCACTATTGTGAAACCAGCTTGCTTGTATCTCTTTAGAAATACACTCATATAAGTCTTTTCTGACATTTCAGTGTATGCCATACAAAGTAACTGTCACTTTATTACAATGAAAAGTCAGTGTGCTGATCCCAGCTTGCAGGTAGCTGTAGGAACATTTTCATATATGATATAAAACATTTCACTACAGCTATAGGAGACTATATATAAAGTTTATTAAATGAAAGAACGCTGTGGTGTAACCAGATTGCTTGTAGCTATTTAGGAGTATCTTCATACAAGTCTTTTCAAACGTTTCAGTGTATTCCATCCAGAATGGTTATCACTTCCATAAAATGAAAGAACAATGTTAAGAACCCAGCTGGAAAAGTTGTCTTTTAGAAATATCTTTTTATAAGTCTTAACAAATATTGCGCTATGGTCATGACAGAATGATTTTAATATTCACTCAAGGAAAGAAGGATGAGCTGAACCCTTGTTTCCTAGTATCTGTTTAGGAAGAACTTCATAAAATACTTAAAAAATTACACTACAGACTTGAAAAATATCCATAAGATTCAGACACTAAAGGGACTCTGGTGAAACAAATGTGCTTACAGCTGTTTAGGGGCATATTCACATAAGACATTTCAAACATTTCAGCATATGCCCTACAGATGACCTATCAATTACTAACAGTGTGAGAACACTGTTCTAAGCCCAGTTTGCGGGTAGCTGTTTAGGAACATGTTCATATAAGACTTAACAAACATTTCATTGCATGCGGGACAGAATATATATAGCATTTGTTCACTGAGAGAAAACTGTGGTGAAACCATCTTACTTGCAGCCATTAAGGATCATCTTCATATTAGTCATTATAACCATTTCAATATTTGCTGTTCTGATTGAATATGAGTTTCCAACAATGAAAGAAACACTGTGCTGAATCCAGCTTGCAAGTAAGTTTTAACTAACACTTCACTACAAGTGTCACAGAATATCTGCAATATTGTTTCACTGAAAGAACTCTGTGGTGAAAGCATCTTGAAGCTATTATTAGGAACATTTGTATTTAAGACATTTCTCACATTTCAGTATATGCCATAATGAATGGGTATCATTTTCCTACAATGAAAGAACACTGTGCTAAATAGAGCTCACAGATAGCTATCTAGGAACGTTTCTACATAAGACTCATCAAACATTTTACAATAGTCGTGACAGACTATACATAACATTCAGTCACTGAAAGAAAACTGTGGAGAAACAATCTTGCTTGTATATATTTAGAAACTTCTTCATGTTCACCCTTTCAAGCGTTTCCATATAAGACATACTGAATGAATATCACTTTGAGACAATGATATAATGTGCTGAAGCCAGATTGCAGGCAGCTGTTTAGGAACCTTTTCATAAGAGACTTATCATACATTTCACTACAAAGTATCTATTACATCCATTCAATGAAAGAACACTATTGTGAAGCCAGATTGCTGGTAGCTAATTAGGAACCTCTTGATATAAGGCTTTTCTAATATTTCCGTTTATGCCAAACAGAATGACTATCATTTTCTTAAAATGAAATAACACTGTGTTGAACTCATCTTGCAGGAAGCCATTTAGGGTTTCTTCATACAAAACACCAAACATGTCACTACTGCTCTGACAGAATCTCTGTAAGATTCATTCACTGAGGAACACACTCTGGTCAAACCAGATTGCTCATAAGTTTTTAGGAATATCTTTATATAAGGCTATTCAAACACATCATATGCTATACAGAATGATGATCACTTCCATTAAATTAAACAACATTGTGATGCAACCAGCTGGCACATGCTATTTATGAACATTTTGTGTGTGTCTTATCAAACGTTTCTCTGCAGCCACAATGTGATGATTATTACATCCATTCAATGAAATACTGTGTTGAAAAAGCTTGCTTGTGGCTGTTTAGAAACATCTTCATGTAAGTGTTCATGCAAGTCTTATCAAACATTTCACTACAGGCATGACAGAATATCTATAACCTTCAATGTCTGTAAGAACACTGTTGTGAAACCATTTTGCTTGTAGCTACTTAGGGACATCTTCATAAAACTTATCCAGCATTTCGCTACGGGTGTGATAGACTATCTACAACATTCATTCACTGAAAGAACATTGTCTTGAAAACACCGAGCAAGTAGCTCTTAAGGAACATCTTCACATATGACATTTCAAACATTTCAGTATATGCCACATGGAACAGCTATCGCTTTCTTACAATGAAAGAGCATTGTGCTTAATCAAGCCAACAGGTAGCTGTTTAGGGATATTTTCACATAAATCATATCAAACATTTGACTACAGATGTGACAATGTCTATAACATTTGTCATCTGAAAGAAAATTGTGCAAAAACCATCTTCTTTTCACTGTTTAGGAACATCTGCACATAATACACTTCAAATACTTAAGTATATTCCACACAGAGCGACTATCATTTTCACAAAATGAAAGAACACATGCTGAATCCAGTTTATAGGTAGCTGTTTAGGAACATCATATATCAAATATTTCACCACAGATGTGACAATATCTAGAACATTCATTCACTGAAAGAACACTGTGAAGAAACCATCTTGCTTGTTAGCTGTTAAGAATATAAATCGAAGGCTCTTCAAACATATCACTTTATGCCATACAGAATGGCTACCATCTCCATAGCCAGGAAAGAATACTGTGATGAACCCAGCTTGCAAGTAATTGTTTATTAATATTTTGCTCAAGTCTTATCAGACATTTGCCTACAGTCATGACAGGATATCTTTAATGTTTATTCAATGTAATAACGCTATATTTAAAAAAATTTCCTTGTAGCTGTTTAGAAACATCTTCATGTAAGACTTATTAAACATTCCTTTGCGGGAATGACAGAATCTCTAAACATTCACTCATTGAACGAACACAGGGATGAAAGCAGTTTTCTTGTAACTGTTGAGGAACATCTTCGTATAAAGCTTTTCAAGCATTTCAGTATATGGCATACAGCATGGCCATACCCTTCTTACAAGGAAAGAAGGTTGTGTTTAATAGCTTTCAGGTAGATTATTAGGAGTATTTTTATGTAAGACCTATTGAACATTTAACTACAGGCATGACAGAATATCTATTACATCCATTCAATGAAAGAACACTATGGTGAAAGTGGCTTGGTTTTACTGTTAAGGAAGATCTTCATTTCAGTCCTTTTCAGCATTTCAGTATATGCCATACTAAACGGCTGTCACTATCTTATGATGAAATTATTCTGTCCTGAACACATCTTGTTGGATTCTATTTAGGAACATCTTCATATAAGACCTCTCTAACATTTAAGTATATGCCATACAGAATGGCTCTCACTTACTTACAGTTAAAGGACACTGTGCTAAACCCGGCTTGCTGGCGGCTGTTTGAAACCTCTTCATATAAGACTTATTAAACATTTCACTACAGGCATGACAGACTAGCTATAACACTCGTTCACTGAAAGAACACTGTGGTGAAGCCAGATTACTTCTGGCGCCTTGGGAATGTCTTCGTATAAGGCTCTTCAAACACTTCATTATGCCTACAGAATGGCTATCACTTCCATATCCAGAAAGAACGTTCTGATGAAACCAGTGGCTCTTTATGAGCATTTCATTTATGTCTTATCAAACGTTTCTCTACAGCCGCAACATGATATCCATAACATTCATTCAAGGAAACCACACTATGTTGAAAAGCTTGCTTGTAGCTGTTCAGGAACACTCTCACATAAGACATCAAATAGTTCTCTTGAGGCATGACAGAAATACGTATAACATTCATTTTCCTGAATGAACACTGTGGTGAAAACACCTTGCTTGCAGCTCTTTAGGGGAATCTTCAAATAAGTCCTATCAAACATTTCACTACGGGCATGATGGAATATCTATAACATTCACTCATTGAAAGAATGCTGTGGTGAAACCAACTTCCTTGTAGCTTTTAAGGAACATCTTCATGTAAGTCTTTTGTAGCATTTCAGTATGAGCCATAGAGAACAGCTATACTTTCTGAAAATGAAAAAACATTGTACTTAACTCAGCTTTCAGGTAGACTTATAGTAACATTTTCATGTAAGATTTATTGAACATTTCACAACATGTGCGACAGAATATCTATTACATTAATTCAATGAAAGATCACTATTGTGAAACCAGCTTGCTTGTATCTCTTTAGAAATACACTCATATAAGTCTTTTCTGACATTTCAGTGTATGCCATACAAAGTAACTGTCACTTTATTACAATGAAAAGTCAGTGTGCTGATCCCAGCTTGCAGGTAGCTGTAGGAACATTTTCATATATGATATAAAACATTTCACTACAGCTATAGGAGACTATATATAAAGTTTATTAAATGAAAGAACGCTGTGGTGTAACCAGATTGCTTGTAGCTATTTAGGAGTATCTTCATACAAGTCTTTTCAAACGTTTCAGTGTATTCCATCCAGAATGGTTATCACTTCCATAAAATGAAAGAACAATGTTAAGAACCCAGCTGGAAAGTTGTCTTTTAGAAATATCTTTTTATAAGTCTTAACAAATATTGCGCTATGGTCATGACAGAATGATTTTAATATTCACTCAAGGAAAGAAGGATGAGCTGAACCCTTGTTTCCTAGTATCTGTTTAGGAAGAACTTCATAAAATACTTAAAAAATTACACTACAGACTTGAAAAATATCCATAAGATTCAGACACTAAAGGGACTCTGGTGAAACAAATGTGCTTACAGCTGTTTAGGGGCATATTCACATAAGACATTTCAAACATTTCAGCATATGCCCTACAGATGACCTATCAATTACTAACAGTGTGAGAACACTGTTCTAAGCCCAGTTTGCGGGTAGCTGTTTAGGAACA
>NW_027224784.1:0-2500 GCF_041296235.1 Equus asinus
CCTGGAGGAAGGGGCCAGGGTGTGAGGGAGAGAGGCCTGTTCCTCTTCCCCTGTCGGTCCCAAGTCAGGGGCCCAAAGGAGGAAAGCTGTCCGTTCCTTTCCGACTCGGACGGTTCGGGCGGAACCGACCGATCCCCGCGGCGGCGCAGTCGGGGCTTTCTGGACCAGAACCCCTCTCTCTGTCGCCTTTCGACCACACGCACGCTTTAGAGGCCAAGGGAAAATGGATCGGGTCTCTCTGTCTCTCTCCCTAGAAAACAAGGGGCCGGGGGCCGAGCCCGTGGACGAACGGTCAAGTAGCGCCCCCCACCCCGGCCCCCGGCTTCGACGGCCCAGGTTTTCACCGGTTCGGATCCTGGGCGCAGCCCCAGACCCAGCATCGCCCTTCAAGCCACGCCGAGGCGGCGTCCCACATAGCAGAAACGCGAAAGACCTACCACTGGAACCTACAACTATGGACGGGACGGGACGGGACGGGGCGGGGCGGGGCGGGGCGGGGCGGGGGTGGGGGGGCGGCTTTGGGGAGCAGGAAGAAAGAAAAAATAAAAGAAACACAAGGACGGTCATCGCGATAGTTCTTTCCACTTCCATCCATATGTTAACAGGACCCAAGTTTCCCGACCTCCATTTGGATGTATGTTAACTAAATGGAGAAGCTATTCAAAGGACTCCTCTAAAGAAGTCCACGTTCTTCTTTCTAAATGATAATGAAAATCATTGTCACCACCGCTCTTCCGACCCTCCATGTCCAGACGGCCTCCCGCCCCTCCCCTATCCCCAACTCCCGCCCCGCCCCGCGCCGACCCCCGACCCCGGCATTCTCCACGCCCACCTTTCCCTCTCCACTCCTACCCCCCCCCGTCCCCCGCCGCCCGGGACACCGCACCCCGCGCCCCCCCCCCCCAATCCAGGCCGGGCCACCTGGTCGACCTCCTCGAACACTATATAAGAGGATGCCGGGCAGCAGGTGGCGCCCGACAAGCGGCCTCCTCACCGGCCGGACGGATCAGCCTCGCGGGGGCGGGCGATGGGGAGGCGTTCGTCCAGGTCAGGTCAGGTCGGGGGAGGGAGGATGCCGCGCCGGCCGGCCTGGTGCGTGGCCTGGTCCCGATCCACCCCGCGTCTCGTTTCTCGGGCCGGGACGAGTACAGGCGGGGAGGCCGACTCGGTCACGGAAAGCGGCCTTGGGGAGGTTTTGGCGAACGTCCCTGTCCCGGGGCCGTCTGCCGACTAGGGGACGGAGTCCTCCTCCATGCTCCTTCTCGCCCCGAGTCGGGCGGGTTGTGGGTCGCGCGGTCGACTTGGCCATTTCCCCGGAGGCATCCTGCCTGCCGGGGCTCCCTCCCTCGGGCCGGTGCGAGCGGTCCTCGGGCGGCCCGGGAATTTGGGCCGCAGCGAACGAACGAACGAAGCCCGTCCCTCCTGCGTCGGCACCGATGAGACACAGCCCTGGTGGATGGAGCCGCTTTCCTCGGGTTTCCTTTTGCTTTCGGCCGCTGCTGCCACCAAACCTCCCTAAACGATAGGAATGAAAACGGGAACCGTTGGCATAATAAAAGCGTTTTGGTTGGCGTGTTTCTTGGCTTTTGGGGACTCGAGAGGTATGATGGATGATCTCCGATTGACGTTGGGAAGGTCTATTTCATCCCAGTCGCACGAACCCCGAAAACGTGGCGGCTGGACGAGGGAGGGAGGGAGGGAGGGAGGCCAACCACGGGATTTCCGCACGACCAGCTGATGGACACGAGCGCCCCGTGAGCCGGGCGGAGGGCAGCCGCCCGGGTCTCGCAGCTACGTGCCCGCGGAACCCTCGGGACTGCGAGAAGCCGGAGCGACCCGCAGCCATGTGGCGCTCGGCGCGGACATCTGGTCGACCCGCGCGCCACGGGACCCGGGGCCCGAGTCCGGGCCGGGCCGCCGGTCGACCCGGCAGGGCGGCTGCCCCGGGGGCCTCGCGGCTGCTCGTCCGCAGCCTCCAGGGAGCCCTCGGGGCTCCGAGAAGGCCGAGCGCCCCGCGGCCCCACGGCCCCGCGGCGCTCGGCGCGGACATCTGGTCGACCCGCGCGCCGCCGGACCCCGTGGCTACGAGTCCGCGGGGCCTTCGGAGCCGACAGAGGGCCGGGAGCGCACCCAGAGCACCCAGAGACCCGGGACCCGGCCCCGAGCGCCGCGGACATCTGGTCGACCCGCGCGCCCCGGTCCGGGGACCAAGTCCGGGCCGGACAGCTGGTCGACCCGGCAGGGCGGCGGCCCCGGCGGCCTCCAGGGAGCCCTCGGGGCTCCGAGAAGGCCGAGCGCCCCGCGGCCCCGCGGCCCCGCGGCCCCGCGGGGCGCTCGGTGCGGACATCTGGTCGACCCGCCCACCCCCCCCCCCCCCCCCCCCCGAGACCCGAGACCCGAGACCCGGGGGCCGGGTCGCCGGTCGACCCGGCAGGGCGGCGGCCCCAGCGGCCTCGCCGCTGCTCGTCCGCCGGGTCGCCGGAGCCCTCGAGCCTCCGAG
>NW_027224784.1:15000-90000 GCF_041296235.1 Equus asinus
TCTACAAGGCCCCTGTGCGGCTCCCAAGTCAGTGCCTCCCCTCAGGCCGAGAGACCAAGGGAGGCAGAGACTGGGACGGAGGTGCCGATCAAACAGCACCTCCCAACCAAAGAGCCAGCGCCACGCCGCTGGCTCGGCCCGCCACGGTCACTCCCACACCCGCGGGGAAACCCCAGCAAGGGGAACGCGCGGGCACGCGCCCGAGCCTGCCCGCCCCCACACGGCACGCCGTGGGGGGCGACGAGGCACCCGTCCCCCCCGAGGGGGACGAGGGGCACGCCTCCCTTACCGACTCGACCCCCCCGCTCCTCAGACACACCAGCGCAGTGGTTACCTGAGGAGGCCGACGGGAACAGAGAACGACACCGCCACTCGGCCTCGGGCGCCTGAGGGACGACCTGGAACGCTCCAGGGGCACCGCCAACGGCCTGGGGAACGCGCTCACGCGCCCGGGAAGGCGCGCGGCGCGGCGGCAACACGGCCCGCCCCACCGCGGGGAGGGCCGCCCGCGAGACACAGCCAAGAGGCACAGGCAGAGCATCCGCCGCGTCACGGAGACCCCGACACCGCCCACGCCACGAGGCACGGGGCGGGGGAGCGAGGTCAGGCCGGATTCCGCACCCCTGCCGCCTCCCACACGCCACTCGCAGCGGGGGAGAACGGGCGAGGGGACCCGCGGGCAGAGCGAGAAGAGCGGTCCCGTTCGCCATGAACGTCCGTCCCTCGTCTGGCACGGCTTAGGCCCGGCCCGGGAGAGCACAGCATCACCACATCGGTCGGCAGCATAACGCGAGGGACCCCCGAGCAAGGGAAGGCCGGCGAGGACAGCGAGCGGAGGAGCCTGCTTCAGCCTCACCGACCCCTCTCCTCCTCCAGCAAGCGCGGGCGACGACCCCAGGACGAGAACGCCTGACACGCACTGGCACGGAGCCGGTGGGATGGGGTAAGTCGCGACCGCACCCGGGTGCCGGCGGCAGGGAGTGCACGTGGTAGAGGACCCCGCGCCCCTAACCCCGCCGCCCTCGGGTACCAGAGACCGGAGGTGGCACCACGGTCGTGGGGGCGCCTGGAACGCACAAGAGCCGGCGCGCAGGCCCCAGCGGGCGGCTCAAGCGGCGGGGGTGGAAACGGGCGTCCGGTTCTCGGCCAGAGCCCGGAGCCCTCCCCGCACACGCATCCAGGCACCCGGAAGCTCTCGGGCGACTGTCACCCGAGCAGAGCGTGTCAGCACTTATCTGGCGGCACAAAACCACCCATTCGGGGGCAAGAATCGCCGCGCCCGGAGACGGGGCCCACCCACGGATCACCAGGGGAACCCCTGGATCACGGCCACGGCCACCAGACCCCAAGCACGACCCCATCGCCACCAGGCCCGGAGCTCCCGGGGCCATCTGGTCGACCCCAGAAGCGTGGCGGCAGGGGGAGCCGGGGACAGCCTCCCCGGGCCGCCCGCGCGGGCCGGGACCGGTCGGTCCCTCCCTCTGAGTCGCCGGGTCAGGACTTAGAAAAGAATTCCGCGGAGGCGCCTCCGGCGACCGGGCCCGGGGCGGGACCGTGGCTCCCGTCCCTCAGCCGGGGCTCCACCTACGCCTCGAGCCGGCCCCCTCCCGCCTCCGGACAAAGACGCGACCCGCGAAACTCGGAGAGAGAAGTCCGGTCCGACGGCCCGGACCCACCCCGGGCACGCGTCCGGGCCGGGGACGCCCTCCCCGGCCCGCCCTCGAGGGCTCCCGGGGCCGGTCCACGCTCTTCTCCAGGGCGGGACTTGGAAAAAAAAACTGCCACGGAGGAGGAGGCATCCGAGGACCGGGCCCGGTCCCCACCGCCAGAGCCGGTCGACTCGGAAGACCAGTGGGGAAAAGGCCAGCCCGGCGGCCGAGCCCGTCGCGCCCTCCACGGGCCTCCCCCGCAAGGCCCCGGCCGGTCGCCCACCTCCGGAGCGGGGCGCGGAAAGGGGATCGGCGACGCGGAAGGCCCGACCACCGGGCCGCCCTCGGGACGACGGCCGGGCACGGGACGAGCTCCCTCGCCCGTTCCCCCGCGGCGGCCCCCCACCCCCTCCCGGGGACGGAGGGGCACCGGCGGCTGCTGGTCGACCCGTCCGGGAGGCCCCACACCCCGGCCGGCACCGGGCGGCGCGGCGACAGCCACCTCCCTCAGTAGCCTGCACCTCCAATCTCCGGCGAGCGGGCGTCGCGCTCACGCCCCGGCGCCACCGGGCCAGATCCCGCCAGCGACGCCGGCCTCCCGGGACTCTGCCTCGGTCACCGCGGCCGAGTCCCGTCCCTTGGCCCGCGTCGCCGGAGCTCCGGAGGAAAGAGACGATATAAAAGCGGCCGCCAGGTGGCACCCGGCGACCGACGACCGCCTCAGCGGGACGGAGCCGGAGCGCGGGCCCGCCGGGGAGCACAGCCGGGCCGCCGGGCCGCCCGATCCCGTCCCGGAGCCCCCTCGGACCCAGCCTCCCGGCCCAGTGCGGCCCCGGGGCGTCCGCCCGCGGGCTCCCGGCCGCCAAGGCGCAGCCCCAGCCGCAGGAGGGGGACTCGGAAAAGGTTTCTCGGGCGATCACCGGGAAGGGGAAGGGGAGAGTTCCCCCCAGAGAGGCCAGGGGGCGGCCCGGGCCGGGCTGGGCCGGTGCGGCCGGGAGGCCGCCGCTTCCCGGAGCGGCTGGAGCGCCCCCGGGGTTCCCGGGAGGACTTAGAAAATCAGGGCGGGCGGGGACGGTCAAACCGAAACCAGGCACGTCATCCGAGAAGGACCGTGATGACGGGAGGAGGAAAGCTTTCCAGTCCAGAGGGCCTGTCGAAGGCAGGCGGAGAGTCTACCCGCTGAAACTGACGAAGATGGGCAAAAGAAGCTAGCTCAGGCGCCGACATCTAAGGAAATAAAAAAAAAAAAGCACGAGGGCGTGGAGAAATGGGGAAAAATCAACACTGAGAAATCTACCCTCTGAAACCGACGAAGATGGGCAACAGGGGCTAGCTCAGGTGGCAATTTTTAAGGAAAAATGAAAGGAAGTGCGTGGAGACCTGGGGAAAAAGCAACACGGAGAAATCTACCCTCTAGAACTGAGAAAGAAGCGCAACAGAGGCTAGCTCAGGTGGCAATCTTTAAGCAAAAAAAATAAGATAAAAAAATACAATGGCGAGGAGACCCGGTGAAAAAGCAACCCTGAAAAAGGTACCCTCTGAAACTGAGGAAGCAGGGCAACAGTGCCTAGCTCAGGTGACAATCTTTAAGCAAAAGAAACACACAAGGGCGTGGGGAGCTGGCGAAAAGGCAACACTGAGAAATCCACCCTCTGAAACGGACGAAGATGGGCAACAGAGGCTAGCTCAGGTGGCAATCTTTAAGCAAAAGAAACACACAAGGGCGTGGAGACCTGGGGAAAAAGCAACACGGAGAAATCCACCCTCTGAAACTGAGGAAGATGGGCAAGAGAGGCTACCTCAGGTGGCAATCCTTAAGCAAAAACAAAGCACAAAGGCGTGGAGCCCTGGGGACAAAGCAACCCTGAAATATCTACCCTCTGAAACTGAGGAACATGGGCAAGAGAGGCTAGCTCAGGTGGCACTCGTTAAGCAAAAACAAAACACAAAGGCGTGGAGACCTGGGGAAAAAGCAACCCTGAAATATCTACCCTCTGAAACTGAGGAAGATGGGCAAGAGAGGCTGGCTTCAGGTGGCAATCTTTAAGCAAAAGAAACACACAAGGGCGTGGGGAGCTGGGGAAAAGGCAACACTGAGAAATCCACCCTCTGAAACGGACGAAGATGGGCAACAGAGGCTAGCTCAGGTGGCAATCGTTAAGCAAAAACAAAACCCAAAGGCGTGGAGACCTGGGGAAAAAGCAACCCTGAAATATCTACCCTCTGAAACTGAGGAAGATGGGCAAGAGAGGCTACCTCAGGTGGCAATCCTTAAGCAAAAACAAAGCACAAAGGCGTGGAGCCCTGGGGACAAAGCAACCCTGAAATATCTACCCTCTGAAACTGAGGAACATGGGCAAGAGAGGCTAGCTCAGGTGGCACTCGTTAAGCAAAAACAAAACACAAAGGCGTGGAGACCTGGGGAAAAAGCAACCCTGAAATATCTACCCTCTGAAACTGAGGAAGATGGGCAAGAGAGGCTGGCTTCAGGTGGCAATCGTTAAGCAAAAACAAAACACAAAGGCGTGGAGACCTGGGGAAAAAGCAACCCTGAAATATCTACCCTCTGAAACTGAGGAAGACGGGCAAGAGAGGCTGGCTTCAGGTGGCAAACGTTAAGCAAAAGAAACACACAAGGGCGTGGAGGCCTGGGGAAAAAGCAACACGGAGAAATCCACCCTCTGAAACTGAGGGACATGGGCAAAAGAAGCTAGCTCAGGTTGCAACCTTTAAGCAGAAAAAAAACACAAGGGCGTGCAGACCTGGCAAAAAAGCAACAGTGAGAAATCTACCCTCTGAAACCGACGAAGATGGACAACAGAGGCTAGCTCAGGTGGCAATTTTTAAGGAGAAATAAAAGGAAGTGCGTGGAGACCTGGGGAAAAAGCAACACGGAGAAATCTACCCTCTAGAACTGAGAAAGAAGCGCAACAGAGGCTAGCTCAGGTGGCAATCTTTAAGCAAAAAAAATAAGATAAAAAAATACAATGGCGAGGAGACCCGGTCAAAAAGCAACCCTGAAAAAGGTACCCTCTGAAACTGAGGAAGCAGGGCAACAGTGCCTAGCTCAGGTGACAATCTTTAAGCAAAAGAAACACACAAGGGCGTGGGGAGCTGGCGAAAAGGCAACACTGAGAAATCCACCCTCTGAAACGGACGAAGATGGGCAACAGAGGCTAGCTCAGGTGGCAATCGTTAAGCAAAAGAAACACACAAGGGCGTGGAGACCTGGGGAAAAAGCAACACGGAGAAATCCACCCTCTGAAACTGAGGAAGATGGGCAAGAGAGGCTACCTCAGGTGGCAATCCTTAAGCAAAAACAAAGCACAAAGGCGTGGAGCCCTGGGGACAAAGCAACCCTGAAATATCTACCCTCTGAAACTGAGGAACATGGGCAAGAGAGGCTAGCTCAGGTGGCACTCGTTAAGCAAAAACAAAACCCAAAGGCGTGGAGACCTGGGGAAAAAGCAACCCTGAAATATCTACCCTCTGAAACTGAGGAAGATGGGCAAGAGAGGCTGGCTTCAGGTGGCAATCTTTAAGCAAAAGAAACACACAAGGGCGTGGGGAGCTGGGGAAAAGGCAACACTGAGAAATCCACCCTCTGAAATGGACGAAGATGGGCAACAGAGGCTAGCTCAGGTGGCAATCGTTAAGCAAAAGAAACACACAAGGGCGTGGAGACCTGGGGAAAAAGCAACACGGAGAAATCCACCCTCTGAAACTGAGGGACATGGGCAAAAGAAGCTAGCTCAGGTTGCAACCTTTAAGCAGAAAAAAAACACAAGGGCGTGCAGACCTGGCAAAAAAGCAACAGTGAGAAATCTACCCTCTGAAACCGACGAAGATGGACAACAGAGGCTAGCTCAGGTGGCAATTTTTAAGGAAAAATAAAAGGAAGTGCGTGGAGACCTGGGGAAAAAGCAACACGGAGAAATCTACCCTCTAGAACTGAGAAAGAAGCGCAACAGAGGCTAGCTCAGGTGGCAATCTTTAAGCAAAAAAAATAAGATAAAAAAATACAATGGCGAGGAGACCCGGTGAAAAAGCAACCCTGAAAAAGGTACCCTCTGAAACTGAGGAAGCAGGGCAACAGTGCCTAGCTCAGGTGACAATCTTTAAGCAAAAGAAACACACAAGGGCGTGGGGAGCTGGCGAAAAGGCAACACTGAGAAATCCACCCTCTGAAACGGACGAAGATGGGCAACAGAGGCTAGCTCAGGTGGCAATCTTTAAGCAAAAGAAACACACAAGGGCGTGGAGACCTGGGGAAAAAGCAACACGGAGAAATCCACCCTCTGAAACTGAGGAAGATGGGCAAGAGAGGCTACCTCAGGTGGCAATCCTTAAGCAAAAACAAAGCACAAAGGCGTGGAGCCCTGGGGACAAAGCAACCCTGAAATATCTACCCTCTGAAACTGAGGAACATGGGCAAGAGAGGCTAGCTCAGGTGGCAATCGTTAAGCAAAAACAAAACACAAAGGCGTGGAGACCTGGGGAAAAAGCAACCCTGAAATATCTACCCTCTGAAACTGAGGAAGATGGGCAAGAGAGGCTGGCTTCAGGTGGCAATCTTTAAGCAAAAGAAACACACAAGGGCGTGGAGGCCTGGGGAAAAAGCAACACGGAGAAATCCACCCTCTGAAACTGAGGGACATGGGCAAAAGAAGCTAGCTCAGGTTGCAACCTTTAAGCAGAAAAAAAACACAAGGGCGTGCAGACCTGGCAAAAAAGCAACAGTGAGAAATCTACCCTCTGAAACCGACGAAGATGGACAACAGAGGCTAGCTCAGGTGGCAATTTTTAAGGAAAAATAAAAGGAAGTGCGTGGAGACCTGGGGAAAAAGCAACACGGAGAAATCTACCCTCTAGAACTGAGAAAGAAGCGCAACAGAGGCTAGCTCAGGTGGCAATCTTTAAGCAAAAAAAATAAGATAAAAAAATACAATGGCGAGGAGACCCGGTGAAAAAGCAACCCTGAAAAAGGTACCCTCTGAAACTGAGGAAGCAGGGCAACAGTGCCTAGCTCAGGTGACAATCTTTAAGCAAAAGAAACACACAAGGGCGTGGGGAGCTGGCGAAAAGGCAACACTGAGAAATCCACCCTCTGAAACGGACGAAGATGGGCAACAGAGGCTAGCTCAGGTGGCAATCTTTAAGCAAAAGAAACACACAAGGGCGTGGAGACCTGGGGAAAAAGCAACACGGAGAAATCCACCCTCTGAAACTGAGGAAGATGGGCAAGAGAGGCTACCTCAGGTGGCAATCCTTAAGCAAAAACAAAGCACAAAGGCGTGGAGCCCTGGGGACAAAGCAACCCTGAAATATCTACCCTCTGAAACTGAGGAACATGGGCAAGAGAGGCTAGCTCAGGTGGCAATCGTTAAGCAAAAACAAAACACAAAGGCGTGGAGACCTGGGGAAAAAGCAACCCTGAAATATCTACCCTCTGAAACTGAGGAAGATGGGCAAGAGAGGCTGGCTTCAGGTGGCAATCGTTAAGCAAAAGAAACACACAAGGGCGTGGAGGCCTGGGGAAAAAGCAACACGGAGAAATCCACCCTCTGAAACTGAGGGACATGGGCAAAAGAAGCTAGCTCAGGTGGCAACCTTTAAGCAGAAAAAAAACACAAGGGCGTGCAGACCTGGCAAAAAAGCAACAGTGAGAAATCTACCCTCTGAAACCGACGAAGATGGACAACAGAGGCTAGCTCAGGTGGCAATTTTTAAGGAAAAATAAAAGGAAGTGCGTGGAGACCTGGGGAAAAAGCAACACGGAGAAATCTACCCTCTAGAACTGAGAAAGAAGCGCAACAGAGGCTAGCTCAGGTGGCAATCTTTAAGCAAAAAAAATAAAATAAAAAAATACAATGGCGAGGAGACCCGGTCAAAAAGCAACCCTGAAAAAGGTACCCTCTGAAACTGAGGAAGCAGGGCAACAGTGCCTAGCTCAGGTGACAATCTTTAAGCAAAAGAAACACACAAGGGCGTGGGGAGCTGGCGAAAAGGCAACACTGAGAAATCCACCCTCTGAAACGGACGAAGATGGGCAACAGAGGCTAGCTCAGGTGGCAATCGTTAAGCAAAAGAAACACACAAGGGCGTGGAGGCCTGGGGAAAAAGCAACACGGAGAACTCCACCCTCTGAAACTGAGGGACATGGGCAAAAGAAGCTAGCTCAGGTTGCAACCTTTAAGCAGAAAAAAGACGCAAGGGCGTGCAGACCTGGCGAAAAAGCAACAGTGAGAAATCTACCCTCTGAAACCGACGAAGATGGACAACAGAGGCTAGCTCAGGTGGCAATTTTTAAGGAAAAATAAAAGGAAGTGCGTGGAGACCTGGGGAAAAAGCAACACGGAGAAATCTACCCTCTAGAACTGAGAAAGAAGCGCAACAGAGGCTAGCTCAGGTGGCAATCTTTAAGCAAAAAAAATAAGATAAAAAAATACAATGGCGAGGAGACCCGGTGAAAAAGCAACCCTGAAAAAGGTACCCTCTGAAACTGAGGAAGCAGGGCAACAGTGCCTAGCTCAGGTGACAATCTTTAAGCAAAAGAAACACACAAGGGCGTGGGGAGCTGGCGAAAAGGCAACACTGAGAAATCCACCCTCTGAAACGGACGAAGATGGGCAACAGAGGCTAGCTCAGGTGGCAATCTTTAAGCAAAAGAAACACACAAGGGCGTGGAGACCTGGGGAAAAAGCAACACGGAGAAATCCACCCTCTGAAACTGAGGAAGATGGGCAAGAGAGGCTACCTCAGGTGGCAATCCTTAAGCAAAAACAAAGCACAAAGGCGTGGAGCCCTGGGGACAAAGCAACCCTGAAATATCTACCCTCTGAAACTGAGGAACATGGGCAAGAGAGGCTAGCTCAGGTGGCAATCGTTAAGCAAAAACAAAACACAAAGGCGTGGAGACCTGGGGAAAAAGCAACCCTGAAATATCTACCCTCTGAAACTGAGGAAGATGGGCAAGAGAGGCTGGCTTCAGGTGGCAATCGTTAAGCAAAAGAAACACACAAGGGCGTGGAGGCCTGGGGAAAAAGCAACACGGAGAAATCCACCCTCTGAAACTGAGGGACATGGGCAAAAGAAGCTAGCTCAGGTTGCAACCTTTAAGCAGAAAAAAAACACAAGGGCGTGCAGACCTGGCAAAAAAGCAACAGTGAGAAATCTACCCTCTGAAACCGACGAAGATGGACAACAGAGGCTAGCTCAGGTGGCAATTTTTAAGGAAAAATAAAAGGAAGTGCGTGGAGACCTGGGGAAAAAGCAACACGGAGAAATCTACCCTCTAGAACTGAGAAAGAAGCGCAACAGAGGCTAGCTCAGGTGGCAATCTTTAAGCAAAAAAAATAAGATAAAAAAATACAATGGCGAGGAGACCCGGTGAAAAAGCAACCCTGAAAAAGGTACCCTCTGAAACTGAGGAAGCAGGGCAACAGTGCCTAGCTCAGGTGACAATCTTTAAGCAAAAGAAACACACAAGGGCGTGGGGAGCTGGCGAAAAGGCAACACTGAGAAATCCACCCTCTGAAACGGACGAAGATGGGCAACAGAGGCTAGCTCAGGTGGCAATCTTTAAGCAAAAGAAACACACAAGGGCGTGGAGACCTGGGGAAAAAGCAACACGGAGAAATCCACCCTCTGAAACTGAGGAAGATGGGCAAGAGAGGCTACCTCAGGTGGCAATCCTTAAGCAAAAACAAAGCACAAAGGCGTGGAGCCCTGGGGACAAAGCAACCCTGAAATATCTACCCTCTGAAACTGAGGAACATGGGCAAGAGAGGCTAGCTCAGGTGGCACTCGTTAAGCAAAAACAAAACACAAAGGCGTGGAGACCTGGGGAAAAAGCAACCCTGAAATATCTACCCTCTGAAACTGAGGAAGATGGGCAAGAGAGGCTGGCTTCAGGTGGCAATCTTTAAGCAAAAGAAACACACAAGGGCGTGGGGAGCTGGGGAAAAGGCAACACTGAGAAATCCACCCTCTGAAACGGACGAAGATGGGCAACAGAGGCTAGCTCAGGTGGCAATCGTTAAGCAAAAACAAAACCCAAAGGCGTGGAGACCTGGGGAAAAAGCAACCCTGAAATATCTACCCTCTGAAACTGAGGAAGATGGGCAAGAGAGGCTACCTCAGGTGGCAATCCTTAAGCAAAAACAAAGCACAAAGGCGTGGAGCCCTGGGGACAAAGCAACCCTGAAATATCTACCCTCTGAAACTGAGGAACATGGGCAAGAGAGGCTAGCTCAGGTGGCACTCGTTAAGCAAAAACAAAACACAAAGGCGTGGAGACCTGGGGAAAAAGCAACCCTGAAATATCTACCCTCTGAAACTGAGGAAGATGGGCAAGAGAGGCTGGCTTCAGGTGGCAATCGTTAAGCAAAAACAAAACACAAAGGCGTGGAGACCTGGGGAAAAAGCAACCCTGAAATATCTACCCTCTGAAACTGAGGAAGACGGGCAAGAGAGGCTGGCTTCAGGTGGCAAACGTTAAGCAAAAGAAACACACAAGGGCGTGGAGGCCTGGGGAAAAAGCAACACGGAGAAATCCACCCTCTGAAACTGAGGGACATGGGCAAAAGAAGCTAGCTCAGGTTGCAACCTTTAAGCAGAAAAAAAACACAAGGGCGTGCAGACCTGGCAAAAAAGCAACAGTGAGAAATCTACCCTCTGAAACCGACGAAGATGGACAACAGAGGCTAGCTCAGGTGGCAATTTTTAAGGAGAAATAAAAGGAAGTGCGTGGAGACCTGGGGAAAAAGCAACACGGAGAAATCTACCCTCTAGAACTGAGAAAGAAGCGCAACAGAGGCTAGCTCAGGTGGCAATCTTTAAGCAAAAAAAATAAGATAAAAAAATACAATGGCGAGGAGACCCGGTCAAAAAGCAACCCTGAAAAAGGTACCCTCTGAAACTGAGGAAGCAGGGCAACAGTGCCTAGCTCAGGTGACAATCTTTAAGCAAAAGAAACACACAAGGGCGTGGGGAGCTGGCGAAAAGGCAACACTGAGAAATCCACCCTCTGAAACGGACGAAGATGGGCAACAGAGGCTAGCTCAGGTGGCAATCGTTAAGCAAAAGAAACACACAAGGGCGTGGAGACCTGGGGAAAAAGCAACACGGAGAAATCCACCCTCTGAAACTGAGGAAGATGGGCAAGAGAGGCTACCTCAGGTGGCAATCCTTAAGCAAAAACAAAGCACAAAGGCGTGGAGCCCTGGGGACAAAGCAACCCTGAAATATCTACCCTCTGAAACTGAGGAACATGGGCAAGAGAGGCTAGCTCAGGTGGCACTCGTTAAGCAAAAACAAAACCCAAAGGCGTGGAGACCTGGGGAAAAAGCAACCCTGAAATATCTACCCTCTGAAACTGAGGAAGATGGGCAAGAGAGGCTGGCTTCAGGTGGCAATCTTTAAGCAAAAGAAACACACAAGGGCGTGGGGAGCTGGGGAAAAGGCAACACTGAGAAATCCACCCTCTGAAATGGACGAAGATGGGCAACAGAGGCTAGCTCAGGTGGCAATCGTTAAGCAAAAACAAAACCCAAAGGCGTGGAGACCTGGGGAAAAAGCAACCCTGAAATATCTACCCTCTGAAACTGAGGAAGATGGGCAAGAGAGGCTGGCTTCAGGTGGCAATCTTTAAGCAAAAGAAACACACAAGGGCGTGGGGAGCTGGGGAAAGGCAACACTGAGAAATCCACCCTCTGAAACGGACGAAGATGGGCAACAGAGGCTAGCTCAGGTGGCAATCGTTAAGCAAAAGAAACACACAAGGGCGTGGAGGCCTGGGGAAAAAGCAACACGGAGAAATCCACCCTCTGAAACTGAGGGACATGGGCAAAAGAAGCTAGCTCAGGTTGCAACCTTTAAGCAGAAAAAAAACACAAGGGCGTGCAGACCTGGCAAAAAAGCAACAGTGAGAAATCTACCCTCTGAAACCGACGAAGATGGACAACAGAGGCTAGCTCAGGTGGCAATTTTTAAGGAAAAATAAAAGGAAGTGCGTGGAGACCTGGGGAAAAAGCAACACGGAGAAATCTACCCTCTAGAACTGAGAAAGAAGCGCAACAGAGGCTAGCTCAGGTGGCAATCTTTAAGCAAAAAAAATAAGATAAAAAAATACAATGGCGAGGAGACCCGGTGAAAAAGCAACCCTGAAAAAGGTACCCTCTGAAACTGAGGAAGCAGGGCAACAGTGCCTAGCTCAGGTGACAATCTTTAAGCAAAAGAAACACACAAGGGCGTGGGGAGCTGGCGAAAAGGCAACACTGAGAAATCCACCCTCTGAAACGGACGAAGATGGGCAACAGAGGCTAGCTCAGGTGGCAATCTTTAAGCAAAAGAAACACACAAGGGCGTGGAGACCTGGGGAAAAAGCAACACGGAGAAATCCACCCTCTGAAACTGAGGAAGATGGGCAAGAGAGGCTACCTCAGGTGGCAATCCTTAAGCAAAAACAAAGCACAAAGGCGTGGAGCCCTGGGGACAAAGCAACCCTGAAATATCTACCCTCTGAAACTGAGGAACATGGGCAAGAGAGGCTAGCTCAGGTGGCAATCGTTAAGCAAAAACAAAACACAAAGGCGTGGAGACCTGGGGAAAAAGCAACCCTGAAATATCTACCCTCTGAAACTGAGGAAGATGGGCAAGAGAGGCTGGCTTCAGGTGGCAATCTTTAAGCAAAAGAAACACACAAGGGCGTGGAGGCCTGGGGAAAAAGCAACACGGAGAAATCCACCCTCTGAAACTGAGGGACATGGGCAAAAGAAGCTAGCTCAGGTTGCAACCTTTAAGCAGAAAAAAAACACAAGGGCGTGCAGACCTGGCAAAAAAGCAACAGTGAGAAATCTACCCTCTGAAACCGACGAAGATGGACAACAGAGGCTAGCTCAGGTGGCAATTTTTAAGGAAAAATAAAAGGAAGTGCGTGGAGACCTGGGGAAAAAGCAACACGGAGAAATCTACCCTCTAGAACTGAGAAAGAAGCGCAACAGAGGCTAGCTCAGGTGGCAATCTTTAAGCAAAAAAAATAAGATAAAAAAATACAATGGCGAGGAGACCCGGTGAAAAAGCAACCCTGAAAAAGGTACCCTCTGAAACTGAGGAAGCAGGGCAACAGTGCCTAGCTCAGGTGACAATCTTTAAGCAAAAGAAACACACAAGGGCGTGGGGAGCTGGCGAAAAGGCAACACTGAGAAATCCACCCTCTGAAACGGACGAAGATGGGCAACAGAGGCTAGCTCAGGTGGCAATCTTTAAGCAAAAGAAACACACAAGGGCGTGGAGACCTGGGGAAAAAGCAACACGGAGAAATCCACCCTCTGAAACTGAGGAAGATGGGCAAGAGAGGCTACCTCAGGTGGCAATCCTTAAGCAAAAACAAAGCACAAAGGCGTGGAGCCCTGGGGACAAAGCAACCCTGAAATATCTACCCTCTGAAACTGAGGAACATGGGCAAGAGAGGCTAGCTCAGGTGGCAATCGTTAAGCAAAAACAAAACACAAAGGCGTGGAGACCTGGGGAAAAAGCAACCCTGAAATATCTACCCTCTGAAACTGAGGAAGATGGGCAAGAGAGGCTGGCTTCAGGTGGCAATCGTTAAGCAAAAGAAACACACAAGGGCGTGGAGGCCTGGGGAAAAAGCAACACGGAGATATCGACCCTCTGAAACTCAGGAAGATGGGCAAGAGAGGCTAGCTCAGGTGGCAATCGTTAAGCAAAAACAAAACCCAAAGGCGTGGAGACCTGGGGAAAAAGCAACCCTGAAATATCTACCCTCTGAAACTGAGGAAGATGGGCAAGAGAGGCTGGCTTCAGGTGGCAATCTTTAAGCAAAAGAAACACACAAGGGCGTGGGGAGCTGGGGAAAAGGCAACACTGAGAAATCCACCCTCTGAAACGGACGAAGATGGGCAACAGAGGCTAGCTCAGGTGGCAATCGTTAAGCAAAAGAAACACACAAGGGCGTGGAGGCCTGGGGAAAAAGCAACACGGAGAACTCCACCCTCTGAAACTGAGGGACATGGGCAAAAGAAGCTAGCTCAGGTTGCAACCTTTAAGCAGAAAAAAAACACAAGGGCGTGCAGACCTGGCAAAAAAGCAACAGTGAGAAATCTACCCTCTGAAACCGACGAAGATGGACAACAGAGGCTAGCTCAGGTGGCAATTTTTAAGGAAAAATAAAAGGAAGTGCGTGGAGACCTGGGGAAAAAGCAACACGGAGAAATCTACCCTCTAGAACTGAGAAAGAAGCGCAACAGAGGCTAGCTCAGGTGGCAATCTTTAAGCAAAAAAAATAAGATAAAAAAATACAATGGCGAGGAGACCCGGTGAAAAAGCAACCCTGAAAAAGGTACCCTCTGAAACTGAGGAAGCAGGGCAACAGTGCCTAGCTCAGGTGACAATCTTTAAGCAAAAGAAACACACAAGGGCGTGGGGAGCTGGCGAAAAGGCAACACTGAGAAATCCACCCTCTGAAACGGACGAAGATGGGCAACAGAGGCTAGCTCAGGTGGCAATCTTTAAGCAAAAGAAACACACAAGGGCGTGGAGACCTGGGGAAAAAGCAACACGGAGAAATCCACCCTCTGAAACTGAGGAAGATGGGCAAGAGAGGCTACCTCAGGTGGCAATCCTTAAGCAAAAACAAAGCACAAAGGCGTGGAGCCCTGGGGACAAAGCAACCCTGAAATATCTACCCTCTGAAACTGAGGAACATGGGCAAGAGAGGCTAGCTCAGGTGGCAATCGTTAAGCAAAAACAAAACACAAAGGCGTGGAGACCTGGGGAAAAAGCAACCCTGAAATATCTACCCTCTGAAACTGAGGAAGATGGGCAAGAGAGGCTGGCTTCAGGTGGCAATCGTTAAGCAAAAGAAACACACAAGGGCGTGGAGGCCTGGGGAAAAAGCAACACGGAGAAATCCACCCTCTGAAACTGAGGGACATGGGCAAAAGAAGCTAGCTCAGGTTGCAACCTTTAAGCAGAAAAAAAACACAAGGGCGTGCAGACCTGGCAAAAAAGCAACAGTGAGAAATCTACCCTCTGAAACCGACGAAGATGGACAACAGAGGCTAGCTCAGGTGGCAATTTTTAAGGAAAAATAAAAGGAAGTGCGTGGAGACCTGGGGAAAAAGCAACACGGAGAAATCTACCCTCTAGAACTGAGAAAGAAGCGCAACAGAGGCTAGCTCAGGTGGCAATCTTTAAGCAAAAAAAATAAAATAAAAAAATACAATGGCGAGGAGACCCGGTCAAAAAGCAACCCTGAAAAAGGTACCCTCTGAAACTGAGGAAGCAGGGCAACAGTGCCTAGCTCAGGTGACAATCTTTAAGCAAAAGAAACACACAAGGGCGTGGGGAGCTGGCGAAAAGGCAACACTGAGAAATCCACCCTCTGAAACGGACGAAGATGGGCAACAGAGGCTAGCTCAGGTGGCAATCGTTAAGCAAAAGAAACACACAAGGGCGTGGAGGCCTGGGGAAAAAGCAACACGGAGAACTCCACCCTCTGAAACTGAGGGACATGGGCAAAAGAAGCTAGCTCAGGTTGCAACCTTTAAGCAGAAAAAAAACACAAGGGCGTGCAGACCTGGCAAAAAAGCAACAGTGAGAAATCTACCCTCTGAAACCGACGAAGATGGACAACAGAGGCTAGCTCAGGTGGCAATTTTTAAGGAAAAATAAAAGGAAGTGCGTGGAGACCTGGGGAAAAAGCAACACGGAGAAATCTACCCTCTAGAACTGAGAAAGAAGCGCAACAGAGGCTAGCTCAGGTGGCAATCTTTAAGCAAAAAAAATAAGATAAAAAAATACAATGGCGAGGAGACCCGGTGAAAAAGCAACCCTGAAAAAGGTACCCTCTGAAACTGAGGAAGCAGGGCAACAGTGCCTAGCTCAGGTGACAATCTTTAAGCAAAAGAAACACACAAGGGCGTGGGGAGCTGGCGAAAAGGCAACACTGAGAAATCCACCCTCTGAAACGGACGAAGATGGGCAACAGAGGCTAGCTCAGGTGGCAATCTTTAAGCAAAAGAAACACACAAGGGCGTGGAGACCTGGGGAAAAAGCAACACGGAGAAATCCACCCTCTGAAACTGAGGAAGATGGGCAAGAGAGGCTACCTCAGGTGGCAATCCTTAAGCAAAAACAAAGCACAAAGGCGTGGAGCCCTGGGGACAAAGCAACCCTGAAATATCTACCCTCTGAAACTGAGGAACATGGGCAAGAGAGGCTAGCTCAGGTGGCAATCGTTAAGCAAAAACAAAACACAAAGGCGTGGAGACCTGGGGAAAAAGCAACCCTGAAATATCTACCCTCTGAAACTGAGGAAGATGGGCAAGAGAGGCTGGCTTCAGGTGGCAATCGTTAAGCAAAAGAAACACACAAGGGCGTGGAGGCCTGGGGAAAAAGCAACACGGAGAAATCCACCCTCTGAAACTGAGGGACATGGGCAAAAGAAGCTAGCTCAGGTTGCAACCTTTAAGCAGAAAAAAAACACAAGGGCGTGCAGACCTGGCAAAAAAGCAACAGTGAGAAATCTACCCTCTGAAACCGACGAAGATGGACAACAGAGGCTAGCTCAGGTGGCAATTTTTAAGGAAAAATAAAAGGAAGTGCGTGGAGACCTGGGGAAAAAGCAACACGGAGAAATCTACCCTCTAGAACTGAGAAAGAAGCGCAACAGAGGCTAGCTCAGGTGGCAATCTTTAAGCAAAAAAAATAAGATAAAAAAATACAATGGCGAGGAGACCCGGTGAAAAAGCAACCCTGAAAAAGGTACCCTCTGAAACTGAGGAAGCAGGGCAACAGTGCCTAGCTCAGGTGACAATCTTTAAGCAAAAGAAACACACAAGGGCGTGGGGAGCTGGCGAAAAGGCAACACTGAGAAATCCACCCTCTGAAACGGACGAAGATGGGCAACAGAGGCTAGCTCAGGTGGCAATCTTTAAGCAAAAGAAACACACAAGGGCGTGGAGACCTGGGGAAAAAGCAACACGGAGAAATCCACCCTCTGAAACTGAGGAAGATGGGCAAGAGAGGCTACCTCAGGTGGCAATCCTTAAGCAAAAACAAAGCACAAAGGCGTGGAGCCCTGGGGACAAAGCAACCCTGAAATATCTACCCTCTGAAACTGAGGAACATGGGCAAGAGAGGCTAGCTCAGGTGGCAATCGTTAAGCAAAAACAAAACACAAAGGCGTGGAGACCTGGGGAAAAAGCAACCCTGAAATATCTACCCTCTGAAACTGAGGAAGATGGGCAAGAGAGGCTGGCTTCAGGTGGCAATCTTTAAGCAAAAGAAACACACAAGGGCGTGGAGGCCTGGGGAAAAAGCAACACGGAGAAATCCACCCTCTGAAACTGAGGGACATGGGCAAAAGAAGCTAGCTCAGGTTGCAACCTTTAAGCAGAAAAAAAACACAAGGGCGTGCAGACCTGGCAAAAAAGCAACAGTGAGAAATCTACCCTCTGAAACCGACGAAGATGGACAACAGAGGCTAGCTCAGGTGGCAATTTTTAAGGAAAAATAAAAGGAAGTGCGTGGAGACCTGGGGAAAAAGCAACACGGAGAAATCTACCCTCTAGAACTGAGAAAGAAGCGCAACAGAGGCTAGCTCAGGTGGCAATCTTTAAGCAAAAAAAATAAGATAAAAAAATACAATGGCGAGGAGACCCGGTCAAAAAGCAACCCTGAAAAAGGTACCCTCTGAAACTGAGGAAGCAGGGCAACAGTGCCTAGCTCAGGTGACAATCTTTAAGCAAAAGAAACACACAAGGGCGTGGGGAGCTGGCGAAAAGGCAACACTGAGAAATCCACCCTCTGAAACGGACGAAGATGGGCAACAGAGGCTAGCTCAGGTGGCAATCTTTAAGCAAAAGAAACACACAAGGGCGTGGAGACCTGGGGAAAAAGCAACACGGAGAAATCCACCCTCTGAAACTGAGGAAGATGGGCAAGAGAGGCTACCTCAGGTGGCAATCCTTAAGCAAAAACAAAGCACAAAGGCGTGGAGCCCTGGGGACAAAGCAACCCTGAAATATCTACCCTCTGAAACTGAGGAACATGGGCAAGAGAGGCTGGCTTCAGGTGGCAATCTTTAAGCAAAAGAAACACACAAGGGCGTGGGGAGCTGGGGAAAAAGCAACCCTGAAATATCTACCCTCTGAAACTGAGGAAGATGGGCAAGAGAGGCTGGCTTCAGGTGGCAATCTTTAAGCAAAAGAAACACACAAGGGCGTGGGGAGCTGGGGAAAAGGCAACACTGAGAAATCCACCCTCTGAAACGGACGAAGATGGGCAACAGAGGCTAGCTCAGGTGGCAATCGTTAAGCAAAAGAAACACACAAGGGCGTGGAGGCCTGGGGAAAAAGCAACACGGAGAAATCCACCCTCTGAAACTGAGGGACATGGGCAAAAGAAGCTAGCTCAGGTTGCAACCTTTAAGCAGAAAAAAAACACAAGGGCGTGCAGACCTGGCAAAAAAGCCACAGTGAGAAATCTACCCTCTGAAACCGACGAAGATGGACAACAGAGGCTAGCTCAGGTGGCAATTTTTAAGGAAAAATAAAAGGAAGTGCGTGGAGACCTGGGGAAAAAGCAACACGGAGAAATCTACCCTCTAGAACTGAGAAAGAAGCGCAACAGAGGCTAGCTCAGGTGGCAATCTTTAAGCAAAAAAAATAAGATAAAAAAATACAATGGCGAGGAGACCCGGTGAAAAAGCAACCCTGAAAAAGGTACCCTCTGAAACTGAGGAAGCAGGGCAACAGTGCCTAGCTCAGGTGACAATCTTTAAGCAAAAGAAACACACAAGGGCGTGGGGAGCTGGCGAAAAGGCAACACTGAGAAATCCACCCTCTGAAACGGACGAAGATGGGCAACAGAGGCTAGCTCAGGTGGCAATCTTTAAGCAAAAGAAACACACAAGGGCGTGGAGACCTGGGGAAAAAGCAACACGGAGAAATCCACCCTCTGAAACTGAGGAAGATGGGCAAGAGAGGCTACCTCAGGTGGCAATCCTTAAGCAAAAACAAAGCACAAAGGCGTGGAGCCCTGGGGACAAAGCAACCCTGAAATATCTACCCTCTGAAACTGAGGAACATGGGCAAGAGAGGCTAGCTCAGGTGGCAATCGTTAAGCAAAAACAAAACACAAAGGCGTGGAGACCTGGGGAAAAAGCAACCCTGAAATATCTACCCTCTGAAACTGAGGAAGATGGGCAAGAGAGGCTGGCTTCAGGTGGCAATCTTTAAGCAAAAGAAACACACAAGGGCGTGGAGGCCTGGGGAAAAAGCAACACGGAGAAATCCACCCTCTGAAACTGAGGGACATGGGCAAAAGAAGCTAGCTCAGGTTGCAACCTTTAAGCAGAAAAAAAACACAAGGGCGTGCAGACCTGGCAAAAAAGCAACAGTGAGAAATCTACCCTCTGAAACCGACGAAGATGGACAACAGAGGCTAGCTCAGGTGGCAATTTTTAAGGAAAAATAAAAGGAAGTGCGTGGAGACCTGGGGAAAAAGCAACACGGAGAAATCTACCCTCTAGAACTGAGAAAGAAGCGCAACAGAGGCTAGCTCAGGTGGCAATCTTTAAGCAAAAAAAATAAGATAAAAAAATACAATGGCGAGGAGACCCGGTGAAAAAGCAACCCTGAAAAAGGTACCCTCTGAAACTGAGGAAGCAGGGCAACAGTGCCTAGCTCAGGTGACAATCTTTAAGCAAAAGAAACACACAAGGGCGTGGGGAGCTGGCGAAAAGGCAACACTGAGAAATCCACCCTCTGAAACGGACGAAGATGGGCAACAGAGGCTAGCTCAGGTGGCAATCTTTAAGCAAAAGAAACACACAAGGGCGTGGAGACCTGGGGAAAAAGCAACACGGAGAAATCCACCCTCTGAAACTGAGGAAGATGGGCAAGAGAGGCTACCTCAGGTGGCAATCCTTAAGCAAAAACAAAGCACAAAGGCGTGGAGCCCTGGGGACAAAGCAACCCTGAAATATCTACCCTCTGAAACTGAGGAACATGGGCAAGAGAGGCTAGCTCAGGTGGCAATCGTTAAGCAAAAACAAAACACAAAGGCGTGGAGACCTGGGGAAAAAGCAACCCTGAAATATCTACCCTCTGAAACTGAGGAAGATGGGCAAGAGAGGCTGGCTTCAGGTGGCAATCTTTAAGCAAAAGAAACACACAAGGGCGTGGGGAGCTGGGGAAAAGGCAACACTGAGAAATCCACCCTCTGAAAGGGACGAAGATGGGCTACAGAGGCTACCTCAGGTGGCAATCGTTAAGCAAAAGAAACACACAAGGGCGTGGAGGCCTGGGGAAAAAGCAACACGGAGAAATCCACCCTCTGAAACTGAGGAACATGGGCAAAAGAAGCTAGCTCAGGTTGCAACCTTTAAGCAGAAGAAAAACACAAGGGCGTGCAGACCTGGCAAAAAAGCAACAGTGAGAAATCTACCCTCTGAAACCGACGAAGATGGACAACAGAGGCTAGCTCAGGTGGCAATTTTTAAGGAAAAATAAAAGGAAGTGCGTGGAGACCTGGGGAAAAAGCAACACGGAGAAATCTACCCTCTAGAACTGAGAAAGAAGCGCAACAGAGGCTAGCTCAGGTGGCAATCTTTAAGCAAAAAAAATAAAATAAAAAAATACAATGGCGAGGAGACCCGGTCAAAAAGCAACCCTGAAAAAGGTACCCTCTGAAACTGAGGAAGCAGGGCAACAGTGCCTAGCTCAGGTGACAATCTTTAAGCAAAAGAAACACACAAGGGCGTGGGGAGCTGGCGAAAAGGCAACACTGAGAAATCCAGCCTCTGAAACGGACGAAGATGGGCAACAGAGGCTAGCTCAGGTGGCAATCTTTAAGCAAAAGAAACACACAAGGGCGTGGAGACCTGGGGAAAAAGCAACACGGAGAAATCCACCCTCTGAAACTGAGGAAGATGGGCAAGAGAGGCTACCTCAGGTGGCAATCCTTAAGCAAAAACAAAGCACAAAGGCGTGGAGCCCTGGGGACAAAGCAACCCTGAAATATCTACCCTCTGAAACTGAGGAACATGGGCAAGAGAGGCTAGCTCAGGTGGCAATCGTTAAGCAAAAACAAAACACAAAGGCGTGGGGACCTGGGGAAAAAGCAACCCTGAAATATCTACCCTCTGAAACTGAGGAAGATGGGCAAGAGAGGCTGGCTTCAGGTGGCAATCTTTAAGCAAAAGAAACACACAAGGGCGTGGGGAGCTGGGGAAAAGGCAACACTGAGAAATCCACCCTCTGAAAGGGACGAAGATGGGCTACAGAGGCTACCTCAGGTGGCAATCGTTAAGCAAAAGAAACACACAAGGGCGTGGAGGCCTGGGGAAAAAGCAACACGGAGAAATCCACCCTCTGAAACTGAGGAACATGGGCAAAAGAAGCTAGCTCAGGTTGCAACCTTTAAGCAGAAAAAAAACACAAGGGCGTGCAGACCTGGCAAAAAAGCAACAGTGAGAAATCTACCCTCTGAAACCGACGAAGATGGACAACAGAGGCTAGCTCAGGTGGCAATTTTTAAGGAAAAATAAAAGGAAGTGCGTGGAGACCTGGGGAAAAAGCAACACGGAGAAATCTACCCTCTAGAACTGAGAAAGAAGCGCAACAGAGGCTAGCTCAGGTGGCAATCTTTAAGCAAAAAAAATAAAATAAAAAAAAACAATGGCGAGGAGACCCGGTCAAAAAGCAACCCTGAAAAAGGTACCCTCTGAAACTGAGGAAGCAGGGCAACAGTGCCTAGCTCAGGTGACAATCTTTAAGCAAAAGAAACACACAAGGGCGTGGGGAGCTGGCGAAAAGGCAACACTGAGAAATCCAGCCTCTGAAACGGACGAAGATGGGCAACAGAGGCTAGCTCAGGTGGCAATCTTTAAGCAAAAAAAATAAGATAAAAAAATACAATGGCGAGGAGACCCGGTGAAAAAGCAACCCTGAAAAAGGTACCCTCTGAAACTGAGGAAGCAGGGCAACAGTGCCTAGCTCAGGTGACAATCTTTAAGCAAAAGAAACACACAAGGGCGTGGGGAGCTGGCGAAAAGGCAACACTGAGAAATCCACCCTCTGAAACGGACGAAGATGGGCAACAGAGGCTAGCTCAGGTGGCAATCTTTAAGCAAAAGAAACACACAAGGGCGTGGAGACCTGGGGAAAAAGCAACACGGAGAAATCCACCCTCTGAAACTGAGGAAGATGGGCAAGAGAGGCTACCTCAGGTGGCAATCCTTAAGCAAAAACAAAGCACAAAGGCGTGGAGCCCTGGGGACAAAGCAACTCTGAAATATCTACCCTCTGAAACTGAGGAACATGGCCAAGAGAGGCTAGCTCAGGTGGCAATCGTTAAGCAAAAACAAAACACAAAGGCGTGGAGACCTGGGGAAAAAGCAACCCTGAAATATCTACCCTCTGAAACTGAGGAAGATGGGCAAGAGAGGCTGGCTTCAGGTGGCAATCTTTAAGCAAAAGAAACACACAAGGGCGTGGGGAGCTGGGGAAAAGGCAACACTGAGAAATCCACCCTCTGAAAGGGACGAAGATGGGCTACAGAGGCTACCTCAGGTGGCAATCGTTAAGCAAAAGAAACACACAAGGGCGTGGAGGCCTGGGGAAAAAGCAACACGGAGAAATCCACCCTCTGAAACTGAGGAACATGGGCAAAAGAAGCTAGCTCAGGTTGCAACCTTTAAGCAGAAGAAAAACACAAGGGCGTGCAGACCTGGCAAAAAAGCAACAGTGAGAAATCTACCCTCTGAAACCGACGAAGATGGACAACAGAGGCTAGCTCAGGTGGCAATTTTTAAGGAAAAATAAAAGGAAGTGCGTGGAGACCTGGGGAAAAAGCAACACGGAGAAATCTACCCTCTAGAACTGAGAAAGAAGCGCAACAGAGGCTAGCTCAGGTGGCAATCTTTAAGCAAAAAAAATAAAATAAAAAAATACAATGGCGAGGAGACCCGGTCAAAAAGCAACCCTGAAAAAGGTACCCTCTGAAACTGAGGAAGCAGGGCAACAGTGCCTAGCTCAGGTGACAATCTTTAAGCAAAAGAAACACACAAGGGCGTGGGGAGCTGGCGAAAAGGCAACACTGAGAAATCCAGCCTCTGAAACGGACGAAGATGGGCAACAGAGGCTAGCTCAGGTGGCAATCTTTAAGCAAAAGAAACACACAAGGGCGTGGAGACCTGGGGAAAAAGCAACACGGAGAAATCCACCCTCTGAAACTGAGGAAGATGGGCAAGAGAGGCTACCTCAGGTGGCAATCCTTAAGCAAAAACAAAGCACAAAGGCGTGGAGCCCTGGGGACAAAGCAACCCTGAAATATCTACCCTCTGAAACTGAGGAACATGGGCAAGAGAGGCTAGCTCAGGTGGCAATCGTTAAGCAAAAACAAAACACAAAGGCGTGGGGACCTGGGGAAAAAGCAACCCTGAAATATCTACCCTCTGAAACTGAGGAAGATGGGCAAGAGAGGCTGGCTTCAGGTGGCAATCTTTAAGCAAAAGAAACACACAAGGGCGTGGGGAGCTGGGGAAAAGGCAACACTGAGAAATCCACCCTCTGAAAGGGACGAAGATGGGCTACAGAGGCTACCTCAGGTGGCAATCGTTAAGCAAAAGAAACACACAAGGGCGTGGAGGCCTGGGGAAAAAGCAACACGGAGAAATCCACCCTCTGAAACTGAGGAACATGGGCAAAAGAAGCTAGCTCAGGTTGCAACCTTTAAGCAGAAAAAAAACACAAGGGCGTGCAGACCTGGCAAAAAAGCAACAGTGAGAAATCTACCCTCTGAAACCGACGAAGATGGACAACAGAGGCTAGCTCAGGTGGCAATTTTTAAGGAAAAATAAAAGGAAGTGCGTGGAGACCTGGGGAAAAAGCAACACGGAGAAATCTACCCTCTAGAACTGAGAAAGAAGCGCAACAGAGGCTAGCTCAGGTGGCAATCTTTAAGCAAAAAAAATAAAATAAAAAAAAACAATGGCGAGGAGACCCGGTCAAAAAGCAACCCTGAAAAAGGTACCCTCTGAAACTGAGGAAGCAGGGCAACAGTGCCTAGCTCAGGTGACAATCTTTAAGCAAAAGAAACACACAAGGGCGTGGGGAGCTGGCGAAAAGGCAACACTGAGAAATCCAGCCTCTGAAACGGACGAAGATGGGCAACAGAGGCTAGCTCAGGTGGCAATCTTTAAGCAAAAAAAATAAGATAAAAAAATACAATGGCGAGGAGACCCGGTTAAAAAGCAACCCTGAAAAAGGTACCCTCTGAAACTGAGGAAGCAGGGCAACAGTGCCTAGCTCAGGTGACAATCTTTAAGCAAAAGAAACACACAAGGGCGTGGGGAGCTGGCGAAAAGGCAACACTGAGAAATCCAGCCTCTGAAACGGACGAAGATGGGCAACAGAGGCTAGCTCAGGTGGCAATCTTTAAGCAAAAGAAACACACAAGGGCGTGGAGACCTGGGGAAAAAGCAACACGGAGAAATCCACCCTCTGAAACTGAGGAAGATGGGCAAGAGAGGCTACCTCAGGTGGCAATCCTTAAGCAAAAACAAAGCACAAAGGCGTGGAGCCCTGGGGACAAAGCAACCCTGAAATATCTACCCTCTGAAACTGAGGAACATGGGCAAGAGAGGCTAGCTCAGGTGGCAATCGTTAAGCAAAAACAAAACCCAAAGGCGTGGAGACCTGGGGAAAAAGCAACCCTGAAATATCTACCCTCTGAAACTGAGGAAGATGGGCAAGAGAGGCTGGCTTCAGGTGGCAATCTTTAAGCAAAAGAAACACACAAGGGCGTGGGGAGCTGGGGAAAAGGCAACACTGAGAAATCCACCCTCTGAAACGGACGAAGATGGGCAACAGAGGCTACCTCAGGTGGCAATCGTTAAGCAAAAGAAACACACAAGGGCGTGGAGGCCTGGGGAAAAAGCAACACGGAGAAATCCACCCTCTGAAACTGAGGGACATGGGCAAAAGAAGCTAGCTCAGGTTGCAACCTTTAAGCAGAAGAAAAACACAAGGGCGTGCAGACCTGGCAAAAAAGCAACAGTGAGAAATCTACCCTCTGAAACCGACGAAGATGGACAACAGAGGCTAGCTCAGGTGGCAATTTTTAAGGAAAAATAAAAGGAAGTGCGTGGAGACCTGGGGAAAAAGCAACACGGAGAAATCTACCCTCTAGAACTGAGAAAGAAGCGCAACAGAGGCTAGCTCAGGTGGCAATCTTTAAGCAAAAAAAATAAGATAAAAAAATACAATGGCGAGGAGACCCGGTGAAAAAGCAACCCTGAAAAAGGTACCCTCTGAAACTGAGGAAGCAGGGCAACAGTGCCTAGCTCAGGTGACAATCTTTAAGCAAAAGAAACACACAAGGGCGTGGGGAGCTGGCGAAAAGGCAACACTGAGAAATCCAGCCTCTGAAATGGACGAAGATGGGCAACAGAGGCTAGCTCAGGTGGCAATCTTTAAGCAAAAGAAACACACAGGGGCGTGGAGACCTGGGGAAAAAGCAACACGGAGAAATCCACCCTCTGAAACTGAGGAAGATGGGCAAGAGAGGCTACCTCAGGTGGCAATCCTTAAGCAAAAACAAAGCACAAAGGCGTGGAGCCCTGGGGACAAAGCAACCCTGAAATATCTACCCTCTGAAACTGAGGAACATGGGCAAGAGAGGCTAGCTCAGGTGGCAATCGTTAAGCAAAAACAAAACACAAAGGCGTGGGGACCTGGGGAAAAAGCAACCCTGAAATATCTACCCTCTGAAACTGAGGAAGATGGGCAAGAGAGGCTGGCTTCAGGTGGCAATCTTTAAGCAAAAGAAACACACAAGGGCGTGGGGAGCTGGGGAAAAGGCAACACTGAGAAATCCACCCTCTGAAACGGACGAAGATGGGCAACAGAGGCTACCTCAGGTGGCAATCGTTAAGCAAAAGAAACACACAAGGGCGTGGAGGCCTGGGGAAAAAGCAACACGGAGAAATCCACCCTCTGAAACTGAGGAACATGGGCAAAAGAAGCTAGCTCAGGTTGCAACCTTTAAGCAGAAGAAAAACACAAGGGCGTGCAGACCTGGCAAAAAAGCAACAGTGAGAAATCTACCCTCTGAAACCGACGAAGATGGACAACAGAGGCTAGCTCAGGTGGCAATTTTTAAGGAAAAATAAAAGGAAGTGCGTGGAGACCTGGGGAAAAAGCAACACGGAGAAATCTACCCTCTAGAACTGAGAAAGAAGCGCAACAGAGGCTAGCTCAGGTGGCAATCTTTAAGCAAAAAAAATAAAATAAAAAAATACAATGGCGAGGAGACCCGGTCAAAAAGCAACCCTGAAAAAGGTACCCTCTGAAACTGAGGAAGCAGGGCAACAGTGCCTAGCTCAGGTGACAATCTTTAAGCAAAAGAAACACACAAGGGCGTGGGGAGCTGGCGAAAAGGCAACACTGAGAAATCCAGCCTCTGAAACGGACGAAGATGGGCAACAGAGGCTAGCTCAGGTGGCAATCTTTAAGCAAAAGAAACACACAAGGGCGTGGAGACCTGGGGAAACAGCAACACGGAGAAATCCACCCTCTGAAACTGAGGAAGATGGGCAAGAGAGGCTACCTCAGGTGGCAATCCTTAAGCAAAAACAAAGCACAAAGGCGTGGAGCCCTGGGGACAAAGCAACCCTGAAATATCTACCCTCTGAAACTGAGGAACATGGGCAAGAGAGGCTAGCTCAGGTGGCAATCGTTAAGCAAAAACAAAACACAAAGGCGTGGAGACCTGGGGAAAAAGCAACCCTGAAATATCTACCCTCTGAAACTGAGGAAGATGGGCAAGAGAGGCTGGCTTCAGGTGGCAATCGTTAAGCAAAAGAAACACACAAGGGCGTGGAGGCCTGGGGAAAAAGCAACACGGAGAAATCCACCCTCTGAAACTGAGGGACATGGGCAAAAGAAGCTAGCTCAGGTTGCAACCTTTAAGCAGAAAAAAAACACAAGGGCGTGCAGACCTGGCAAAAAAGCAACAGTGAGAAATCTACCCTCTGAAACCGACGAAGATGGACAACAGAGGCTAGCTCAGGTGGCAATTTTTAAGGAAAAATAAAAGGAAGTGCGTGGAGACCTGGGGAAAAAGCAACACGGAGAAATCTACCCTCTAGAACTGAGAAAGAAGCGCAACAGAGGCTAGCTCAGGTGGCAATCTTTAAGCAAAAAAAATAAAATAAAAAAATACAATGGCGAGGAGACCCGGTCAAAAAGCAACCCTGAAAAAGGTACCCTCTGAAACTGAGGAAGCAGGGCAACAGTGCCTAGCTCAGGTGACAATCTTTAAGCAAAAGAAACACACAAGGGCGTGGGGAGCTGGGGAAAAGGCAACACTGAGAAATCCACCCTCTGAAACGGACGAAGATGGGCAACAGAGGCTAGCTCAGGTGGCAATCGTTAAGCAAAAGAAACACACAAGGGCGTGGAGGCCTGGGGAAAAAGCAACACGGAGAACTCCACCCTCTGAAACTGAGGGACATGGGCAAAAGAAGCTAGCTCAGGTTGCAACCTTTAAGCAGAAAAAAGACGCAAGGGCGTGCAGACCTGGCGAAAAAGCAACAGTGAGAAATCTACCCTCTGAAACCGACGAAGATGGACAACAGAGGCTAGCTCAGGTGGCAATTTTTAAGGAAAAATAAAAGGAAGTGCGTGGAGACCTGGGGAAAAAGCAACACGGAGAAATCTACCCTCTAGAACTGAGAAAGAAGCGCAACAGAGGCTAGCTCAGGTGGCAATCTTTAAGCAAAAAAAATAAGATAAAAAAATACAATGGCGAGGAGACCCGGTGAAAAAGCAACCCTGAAAAAGGTACCCTCTGAAACTGAGGAAGCAGGGCAACAGTGCCTAGCTCAGGTGACAATCTTTAAGCAAAAGAAACACACAAGGGCGTGGGGAGCTGGCGAAAAGGCAACACTGAGAAATCCACCCTCTGAAACGGACGAAGATGGGCAACAGAGGCTAGCTCAGGTGGCAATCTTTAAGCAAAAGAAACACACAAGGGCGTGGAGACCTGGGGAAAAAGCAACACGGAGAAATCCACCCTCTGAAACTGAGGAAGATGGGCAAGAGAGGCTACCTCAGGTGGCAATCCTTAAGCAAAAACAAAGCACAAAGGCGTGGAGCCCTGGGGACAAAGCAACCCTGAAATATCTACCCTCTGAAACTGAGGAACATGGGCAAGAGAGGCTAGCTCAGGTGGCAATCGTTAAGCAAAAACAAAACACAAAGGCGTGGAGACCTGGGGAAAAAGCAACCCTGAAATATCTACCCTCTGAAACTGAGGAAGATGGGCAAGAGAGGCTGGCTTCAGGTGGCAATCGTTAAGCAAAAGAAACACACAAGGGCGTGGAGGCCTGGGGAAAAAGCAACACGGAGAAATCCACCCTCTGAAACTGAGGGACATGGGCAAAAGAAGCTAGCTCAGGTTGCAACCTTTAAGCAGAAAAAAAACACAAGGGCGTGCAGACCTGGCAAAAAAGCAACAGTGAGAAATCTACCCTCTGAAACCGACGAAGATGGACAACAGAGGCTAGCTCAGGTGGCAATTTTTAAGGAAAAATAAAAGGAAGTGCGTGGAGACCTGGGGAAAAAGCAACACGGAGAAATCTACCCTCTAGAACTGAGAAAGAAGCGCAACAGAGGCTAGCTCAGGTGGCAATCTTTAAGCAAAAAAAATAAGATAAAAAAATACAATGGCGAGGAGACCCGGTGAAAAAGCAACCCTGAAAAAGGTACCCTCTGAAACTGAGGAAGCAGGGCAACAGTGCCTAGCTCAGGTGACAATCTTTAAGCAAAAGAAACACACAAGGGCGTGGGGAGCTGGCGAAAAGGCAACACTGAGAAATCCACCCTCTGAAACGGACGAAGATGGGCAACAGAGGCTAGCTCAGGTGGCAATCTTTAAGCAAAAGAAACACACAAGGGCGTGGAGACCTGGGGAAAAAGCAACACGGAGAAATCCACCCTCTGAAACTGAGGAAGATGGGCAAGAGAGGCTACCTCAGGTGGCAATCCTTAAGCAAAAACAAAGCACAAAGGCGTGGAGCCCTGGGGACAAAGCAACCCTGAAATATCTACCCTCTGAAACTGAGGAACATGGGCAAGAGAGGCTAGCTCAGGTGGCACTCGTTAAGCAAAAACAAAACACAAAGGCGTGGAGACCTGGGGAAAAAGCAACCCTGAAATATCTACCCTCTGAAACTGAGGAAGATGGGCAAGAGAGGCTGGCTTCAGGTGGCAATCTTTAAGCAAAAGAAACACACAAGGGCGTGGGGAGCTGGGGAAAAGGCAACACTGAGAAATCCACCCTCTGAAACGGACGAAGATGGGCAACAGAGGCTAGCTCAGGTGGCAATCGTTAAGCAAAAACAAAACCCAAAGGCGTGGAGACCTGGGGAAAAAGCAACCCTGAAATATCTACCCTCTGAAACTGAGGAAGATGGGCAAGAGAGGCTACCTCAGGTGGCAATCCTTAAGCAAAAACAAAGCACAAAGGCGTGGAGCCCTGGGGACAAAGCAACCCTGAAATATCTACCCTCTGAAACTGAGGAACATGGGCAAGAGAGGCTAGCTCAGGTGGCACTCGTTAAGCAAAAACAAAACACAAAGGCGTGGAGACCTGGGGAAAAAGCAACCCTGAAATATCTACCCTCTGAAACTGAGGAAGATGGGCAAGAGAGGCTGGCTTCAGGTGGCAATCGTTAAGCAAAAACAAAACACAAAGGCGTGGAGACCTGGGGAAAAAGCAACCCTGAAAT
Organism: Equus asinus; assembly: GCF_041296235.1. Lineage (NCBI taxonomy): Eukaryota > Metazoa > Chordata > Mammalia > Perissodactyla > Equidae > Equus > Equus asinus. The sequence continues at coordinate 44,473 of NW_027224784.1, forward strand.
ATCTACCCTCTGAAACTGAGGAAGACGGGCAAGAGAGGCTGGCTTCAGGTGGCAAACGTTAAGCAAAAGAAACACACAAGGGCGTGGAGGCCTGGGGAAAAAGCAACATGGAGAAATCCACCCTCTGAAACTGAGGGACATGGGCAAAAGAAGCTAGCTCAGGTTGCAACCTTTAAGCAGAAAAAAAACACAAGGGCGTGCAGACCTGGCAAAAAAGCAACAGTGAGAAATCTACCCTCTGAAACCGACGAAGATGGACAACAGAGGCTAGCTCAGGTGGCAATTTTTAAGGAGAAATAAAAGGAAGTGCGTGGAGACCTGGGGAAAAAGCAACACGGAGAAATCTACCCTCTAGAACTGAGAAAGAAGCGCAACAGAGGCTAGCTCAGGTGGCAATCTTTAAGCAAAAAAAATAAGATAAAAAAATACAATGGCGAGGAGACCCGGTCAAAAAGCAACCCTGAAAAAGGTACCCTCTGAAACTGAGGAAGCAGGGCAACAGTGCCTAGCTCAGGTGACAATCTTTAAGCAAAAGAAACACACAAGGGCGTGGGGAGCTGGCGAAAAGGCAACACTGAGAAATCCACCCTCTGAAACGGACGAAGATGGGCAACAGAGGCTAGCTCAGGTGGCAATCGTTAAGCAAAAGAAACACACAAGGGCGTGGAGACCTGGGGAAAAAGCAACACGGAGAAATCCACCCTCTGAAACTGAGGAAGATGGGCAAGAGAGGCTACCTCAGGTGGCAATCCTTAAGCAAAAACAAAGCACAAAGGCGTGGAGCCCTGGGGACAAAGCAACCCTGAAATATCTACCCTCTGAAACTGAGGAACATGGGCAAGAGAGGCTAGCTCAGGTGGCACTCGTTAAGCAAAAACAAAACCCAAAGGCGTGGAGACCTGGGGAAAAAGCAACCCTGAAATATCTACCCTCTGAAACTGAGGAAGATGGGCAAGAGAGGCTGGCTTCAGGTGGCAATCTTTAAGCAAAAGAAACACACAAGGGCGTGGGGAGCTGGGGAAAAGGCAACACTGAGAAATCCACCCTCTGAAATGGACGAAGATGGGCAACAGAGGCTAGCTCAGGTGGCAATCGTTAAGCAAAAACAAAACCCAAAGGCGTGGAGACCTGGGGAAAAAGCAACCCTGAAATATCTACCCTCTGAAACTGAGGAAGATGGGCAAGAGAGGCTGGCTTCAGGTGGCAATCTTTAAGCAAAAGAAACACACAAGGGCGTGGGGAGCTGGGGAAAGGCAACACTGAGAAATCCACCCTCTGAAACGGACGAAGATGGGCAACAGAGGCTAGCTCAGGTGGCAATCGTTAAGCAAAAGAAACACACAAGGGCGTGGAGGCCTGGGGAAAAAGCAACACGGAGAAATCCACCCTCTGAAACTGAGGGACATGGGCAAAAGAAGCTAGCTCAGGTTGCAACCTTTAAGCAGAAAAAAAACACAAGGGCGTGCAGACCTGGCAAAAAAGCAACAGTGAGAAATCTACCCTCTGAAACCGACGAAGATGGACAACAGAGGCTAGCTCAGGTGGCAATTTTTAAGGAAAAATAAAAGGAAGTGCGTGGAGACCTGGGGAAAAAGCAACACGGAGAAATCTACCCTCTAGAACTGAGAAAGAAGCGCAACAGAGGCTAGCTCAGGTGGCAATCTTTAAGCAAAAAAAATAAGATAAAAAAATACAATGGCGAGGAGACCCGGTGAAAAAGCAACCCTGAAAAAGGTACCCTCTGAAACTGAGGAAGCAGGGCAACAGTGCCTAGCTCAGGTGACAATCTTTAAGCAAAAGAAACACACAAGGGCGTGGGGAGCTGGCGAAAAGGCAACACTGAGAAATCCACCCTCTGAAACGGACGAAGATGGGCAACAGAGGCTAGCTCAGGTGGCAATCTTTAAGCAAAAGAAACACACAAGGGCGTGGAGACCTGGGGAAAAAGCAACACGGAGAAATCCACCCTCTGAAACTGAGGAAGATGGGCAAGAGAGGCTACCTCAGGTGGCAATCCTTAAGCAAAAACAAAGCACAAAGGCGTGGAGCCCTGGGGACAAAGCAACCCTGAAATATCTACCCTCTGAAACTGAGGAACATGGGCAAGAGAGGCTAGCTCAGGTGGCAATCGTTAAGCAAAAACAAAACACAAAGGCGTGGAGACCTGGGGAAAAAGCAACCCTGAAATATCTACCCTCTGAAACTGAGGAAGATGGGCAAGAGAGGCTGGCTTCAGGTGGCAATCTTTAAGCAAAAGAAACACACAAGGGCGTGGAGGCCTGGGGAAAAAGCAACACGGAGAAATCCACCCTCTGAAACTGAGGGACATGGGCAAAAGAAGCTAGCTCAGGTTGCAACCTTTAAGCAGAAAAAAAACACAAGGGCGTGCAGACCTGGCAAAAAAGCAACAGTGAGAAATCTACCCTCTGAAACCGACGAAGATGGACAACAGAGGCTAGCTCAGGTGGCAATTTTTAAGGAAAAATAAAAGGAAGTGCGTGGAGACCTGGGGAAAAAGCAACACGGAGAAATCTACCCTCTAGAACTGAGAAAGAAGCGCAACAGAGGCTAGCTCAGGTGGCAATCTTTAAGCAAAAAAAATAAGATAAAAAAATACAATGGCGAGGAGACCCGGTGAAAAAGCAACCCTGAAAAAGGTACCCTCTGAAACTGAGGAAGCAGGGCAACAGTGCCTAGCTCAGGTGACAATCTTTAAGCAAAAGAAACACACAAGGGCGTGGGGAGCTGGCGAAAAGGCAACACTGAGAAATCCACCCTCTGAAACGGACGAAGATGGGCAACAGAGGCTAGCTCAGGTGGCAATCTTTAAGCAAAAGAAACACACAAGGGCGTGGAGACCTGGGGAAAAAGCAACACGGAGAAATCCACCCTCTGAAACTGAGGAAGATGGGCAAGAGAGGCTACCTCAGGTGGCAATCCTTAAGCAAAAACAAAGCACAAAGGCGTGGAGCCCTGGGGACAAAGCAACCCTGAAATATCTACCCTCTGAAACTGAGGAACATGGGCAAGAGAGGCTAGCTCAGGTGGCAATCGTTAAGCAAAAACAAAACACAAAGGCGTGGAGACCTGGGGAAAAAGCAACCCTGAAATATCTACCCTCTGAAACTGAGGAAGATGGGCAAGAGAGGCTGGCTTCAGGTGGCAATCGTTAAGCAAAAGAAACACACAAGGGCGTGGAGGCCTGGGGAAAAAGCAACACGGAGATATCGACCCTCTGAAACTCAGGAAGATGGGCAAGAGAGGCTAGCTCAGGTGGCAATCGTTAAGCAAAAACAAAACCCAAAGGCGTGGAGACCTGGGGAAAAAGCAACCCTGAAATATCTACCCTCTGAAACTGAGGAAGATGGGCAAGAGAGGCTGGCTTCAGGTGGCAATCTTTAAGCAAAAGAAACACACAAGGGCGTGGGGAGCTGGGGAAAAGGCAACACTGAGAAATCCACCCTCTGAAACGGACGAAGATGGGCAACAGAGGCTAGCTCAGGTGGCAATCGTTAAGCAAAAGAAACACACAAGGGCGTGGAGGCCTGGGGAAAAAGCAACACGGAGAACTCCACCCTCTGAAACTGAGGGACATGGGCAAAAGAAGCTAGCTCAGGTTGCAACCTTTAAGCAGAAAAAAAACACAAGGGCGTGCAGACCTGGCAAAAAAGCAACAGTGAGAAATCTACCCTCTGAAACCGACGAAGATGGACAACAGAGGCTAGCTCAGGTGGCAATTTTTAAGGAAAAATAAAAGGAAGTGCGTGGAGACCTGGGGAAAAAGCAACACGGAGAAATCTACCCTCTAGAACTGAGAAAGAAGCGCAACAGAGGCTAGCTCAGGTGGCAATCTTTAAGCAAAAAAAATAAGATAAAAAAATACAATGGCGAGGAGACCCGGTGAAAAAGCAACCCTGAAAAAGGTACCCTCTGAAACTGAGGAAGCAGGGCAACAGTGCCTAGCTCAGGTGACAATCTTTAAGCAAAAGAAACACACAAGGGCGTGGGGAGCTGGCGAAAAGGCAACACTGAGAAATCCACCCTCTGAAACGGACGAAGATGGGCAACAGAGGCTAGCTCAGGTGGCAATCTTTAAGCAAAAGAAACACACAAGGGCGTGGAGACCTGGGGAAAAAGCAACACGGAGAAATCCACCCTCTGAAACTGAGGAAGATGGGCAAGAGAGGCTACCTCAGGTGGCAATCCTTAAGCAAAAACAAAGCACAAAGGCGTGGAGCCCTGGGGACAAAGCAACCCTGAAATATCTACCCTCTGAAACTGAGGAACATGGGCAAGAGAGGCTAGCTCAGGTGGCAATCGTTAAGCAAAAACAAAACACAAAGGCGTGGAGACCTGGGGAAAAAGCAACCCTGAAATATCTACCCTCTGAAACTGAGGAAGATGGGCAAGAGAGGCTGGCTTCAGGTGGCAATCTTTAAGCAAAAGAAACACACAAGGGCGTGGAGGCCTGGGGAAAAAGCAACACGGAGAAATCCACCCTCTGAAACTGAGGGACATGGGCAAAAGAAGCTAGCTCAGGTTGCAACCTTTAAGCAGAAAAAAAACACAAGGGCGTGCAGACCTGGCAAAAAAGCAACAGTGAGAAATCTACCCTCTGAAACCGACGAAGATGGACAACAGAGGCTAGCTCAGGTGGCAATTTTTAAGGAAAAATAAAAGGAAGTGCGTGGAGACCTGGGGAAAAAGCAACACGGAGAAATCTACCCTCTAGAACTGAGAAAGAAGCGCAACAGAGGCTAGCTCAGGTGGCAATCTTTAAGCAAAAAAAATAAGATAAAAAAATACAATGGCGAGGAGACCCGGTCAAAAAGCAACCCTGAAAAAGGTACCCTCTGAAACTGAGGAAGCAGGGCAACAGTGCCTAGCTCAGGTGACAATCTTTAAGCAAAAGAAACACACAAGGGCGTGGGGAGCTGGCGAAAAGGCAACACTGAGAAATCCACCCTCTGAAACGGACGAAGATGGGCAACAGAGGCTAGCTCAGGTGGCAATCTTTAAGCAAAAGAAACACACAAGGGCGTGGAGACCTGGGGAAAAAGCAACACGGAGAAATCCACCCTCTGAAACTGAGGAAGATGGGCAAGAGAGGCTACCTCAGGTGGCAATCCTTAAGCAAAAACAAAGCACAAAGGCGTGGAGCCCTGGGGACAAAGCAACCCTGAAATATCTACCCTCTGAAACTGAGGAACATGGGCAAGAGAGGCTGGCTTCAGGTGGCAATCTTTAAGCAAAAGAAACACACAAGGGCGTGGGGAGCTGGGGAAAAAGCAACCCTGAAATATCTACCCTCTGAAACTGAGGAAGATGGGCAAGAGAGGCTGGCTTCAGGTGGCAATCTTTAAGCAAAAGAAACACACAAGGGCGTGGGGAGCTGGGGAAAAGGCAACACTGAGAAATCCACCCTCTGAAACGGACGAAGATGGGCAACAGAGGCTAGCTCAGGTGGCAATCGTTAAGCAAAAGAAACACACAAGGGCGTGGAGGCCTGGGGAAAAAGCAACACGGAGAAATCCACCCTCTGAAACTGAGGGACATGGGCAAAAGAAGCTAGCTCAGGTTGCAACCTTTAAGCAGAAAAAAAACACAAGGGCGTGCAGACCTGGCAAAAAAGCCACAGTGAGAAATCTACCCTCTGAAACCGACGAAGATGGACAACAGAGGCTAGCTCAGGTGGCAATTTTTAAGGAAAAATAAAAGGAAGTGCGTGGAGACCTGGGGAAAAAGCAACACGGAGAAATCTACCCTCTAGAACTGAGAAAGAAGCGCAACAGAGGCTAGCTCAGGTGGCAATCTTTAAGCAAAAAAAATAAGATAAAAAAATACAATGGCGAGGAGACCCGGTGAAAAAGCAACCCTGAAAAAGGTACCCTCTGAAACTGAGGAAGCAGGGCAACAGTGCCTAGCTCAGGTGACAATCTTTAAGCAAAAGAAACACACAAGGGCGTGGGGAGCTGGCGAAAAGGCAACACTGAGAAATCCACCCTCTGAAACGGACGAAGATGGGCAACAGAGGCTAGCTCAGGTGGCAATCTTTAAGCAAAAGAAACACACAAGGGCGTGGAGACCTGGGGAAAAAGCAACACGGAGAAATCCACCCTCTGAAACTGAGGAAGATGGGCAAGAGAGGCTACCTCAGGTGGCAATCCTTAAGCAAAAACAAAGCACAAAGGCGTGGAGCCCTGGGGACAAAGCAACCCTGAAATATCTACCCTCTGAAACTGAGGAACATGGGCAAGAGAGGCTAGCTCAGGTGGCAATCGTTAAGCAAAAACAAAACACAAAGGCGTGGAGACCTGGGGAAAAAGCAACCCTGAAATATCTACCCTCTGAAACTGAGGAAGATGGGCAAGAGAGGCTGGCTTCAGGTGGCAATCTTTAAGCAAAAGAAACACACAAGGGCGTGGAGGCCTGGGGAAAAAGCAACACGGAGAAATCCACCCTCTGAAACTGAGGGACATGGGCAAAAGAAGCTAGCTCAGGTTGCAACCTTTAAGCAGAAAAAAAACACAAGGGCGTGCAGACCTGGCAAAAAAGCAACAGTGAGAAATCTACCCTCTGAAACCGACGAAGATGGACAACAGAGGCTAGCTCAGGTGGCAATTTTTAAGGAAAAATAAAAGGAAGTGCGTGGAGACCTGGGGAAAAAGCAACACGGAGAAATCTACCCTCTAGAACTGAGAAAGAAGCGCAACAGAGGCTAGCTCAGGTGGCAATCTTTAAGCAAAAAAAATAAGATAAAAAAATACAATGGCGAGGAGACCCGGTGAAAAAGCAACCCTGAAAAAGGTACCCTCTGAAACTGAGGAAGCAGGGCAACAGTGCCTAGCTCAGGTGACAATCTTTAAGCAAAAGAAACACACAAGGGCGTGGGGAGCTGGCGAAAAGGCAACACTGAGAAATCCACCCTCTGAAACGGACGAAGATGGGCAACAGAGGCTAGCTCAGGTGGCAATCTTTAAGCAAAAGAAACACACAAGGGCGTGGAGACCTGGGGAAAAAGCAACACGGAGAAATCCACCCTCTGAAACTGAGGAAGATGGGCAAGAGAGGCTACCTCAGGTGGCAATCCTTAAGCAAAAACAAAGCACAAAGGCGTGGAGCCCTGGGGACAAAGCAACCCTGAAATATCTACCCTCTGAAACTGAGGAACATGGGCAAGAGAGGCTAGCTCAGGTGGCAATCGTTAAGCAAAAACAAAACACAAAGGCGTGGAGACCTGGGGAAAAAGCAACCCTGAAATATCTACCCTCTGAAACTGAGGAAGATGGGCAAGAGAGGCTGGCTTCAGGTGGCAATCTTTAAGCAAAAGAAACACACAAGGGCGTGGGGAGCTGGGGAAAAGGCAACACTGAGAAATCCACCCTCTGAAAGGGACGAAGATGGGCTACAGAGGCTACCTCAGGTGGCAATCGTTAAGCAAAAGAAACACACAAGGGCGTGGAGGCCTGGGGAAAAAGCAACACGGAGAAATCCACCCTCTGAAACTGAGGAACATGGGCAAAAGAAGCTAGCTCAGGTTGCAACCTTTAAGCAGAAGAAAAACACAAGGGCGTGCAGACCTGGCAAAAAAGCAACAGTGAGAAATCTACCCTCTGAAACCGACGAAGATGGACAACAGAGGCTAGCTCAGGTGGCAATTTTTAAGGAAAAATAAAAGGAAGTGCGTGGAGACCTGGGGAAAAAGCAACACGGAGAAATCTACCCTCTAGAACTGAGAAAGAAGCGCAACAGAGGCTAGCTCAGGTGGCAATCTTTAAGCAAAAAAAATAAAATAAAAAAATACAATGGCGAGGAGACCCGGTCAAAAAGCAACCCTGAAAAAGGTACCCTCTGAAACTGAGGAAGCAGGGCAACAGTGCCTAGCTCAGGTGACAATCTTTAAGCAAAAGAAACACACAAGGGCGTGGGGAGCTGGCGAAAAGGCAACACTGAGAAATCCAGCCTCTGAAACGGACGAAGATGGGCAACAGAGGCTAGCTCAGGTGGCAATCTTTAAGCAAAAGAAACACACAAGGGCGTGGAGACCTGGGGAAAAAGCAACACGGAGAAATCCACCCTCTGAAACTGAGGAAGATGGGCAAGAGAGGCTACCTCAGGTGGCAATCCTTAAGCAAAAACAAAGCACAAAGGCGTGGAGCCCTGGGGACAAAGCAACCCTGAAATATCTACCCTCTGAAACTGAGGAACATGGGCAAGAGAGGCTAGCTCAGGTGGCAATCGTTAAGCAAAAACAAAACACAAAGGCGTGGGGACCTGGGGAAAAAGCAACCCTGAAATATCTACCCTCTGAAACTGAGGAAGATGGGCAAGAGAGGCTGGCTTCAGGTGGCAATCTTTAAGCAAAAGAAACACACAAGGGCGTGGGGAGCTGGGGAAAAGGCAACACTGAGAAATCCACCCTCTGAAAGGGACGAAGATGGGCTACAGAGGCTACCTCAGGTGGCAATCGTTAAGCAAAAGAAACACACAAGGGCGTGGAGGCCTGGGGAAAAAGCAACACGGAGAAATCCACCCTCTGAAACTGAGGAACATGGGCAAAAGAAGCTAGCTCAGGTTGCAACCTTTAAGCAGAAAAAAAACACAAGGGCGTGCAGACCTGGCAAAAAAGCAACAGTGAGAAATCTACCCTCTGAAACCGACGAAGATGGACAACAGAGGCTAGCTCAGGTGGCAATTTTTAAGGAAAAATAAAAGGAAGTGCGTGGAGACCTGGGGAAAAAGCAACACGGAGAAATCTACCCTCTAGAACTGAGAAAGAAGCGCAACAGAGGCTAGCTCAGGTGGCAATCTTTAAGCAAAAAAAATAAAATAAAAAAAAACAATGGCGAGGAGACCCGGTCAAAAAGCAACCCTGAAAAAGGTACCCTCTGAAACTGAGGAAGCAGGGCAACAGTGCCTAGCTCAGGTGACAATCTTTAAGCAAAAGAAACACACAAGGGCGTGGGGAGCTGGCGAAAAGGCAACACTGAGAAATCCAGCCTCTGAAACGGACGAAGATGGGCAACAGAGGCTAGCTCAGGTGGCAATCTTTAAGCAAAAAAAATAAGATAAAAAAATACAATGGCGAGGAGACCCGGTGAAAAAGCAACCCTGAAAAAGGTACCCTCTGAAACTGAGGAAGCAGGGCAACAGTGCCTAGCTCAGGTGACAATCTTTAAGCAAAAGAAACACACAAGGGCGTGGGGAGCTGGCGAAAAGGCAACACTGAGAAATCCACCCTCTGAAACGGACGAAGATGGGCAACAGAGGCTAGCTCAGGTGGCAATCTTTAAGCAAAAGAAACACACAAGGGCGTGGAGACCTGGGGAAAAAGCAACACGGAGAAATCCACCCTCTGAAACTGAGGAAGATGGGCAAGAGAGGCTACCTCAGGTGGCAATCCTTAAGCAAAAACAAAGCACAAAGGCGTGGAGCCCTGGGGACAAAGCAACTCTGAAATATCTACCCTCTGAAACTGAGGAACATGGCCAAGAGAGGCTAGCTCAGGTGGCAATCGTTAAGCAAAAACAAAACACAAAGGCGTGGAGACCTGGGGAAAAAGCAACCCTGAAATATCTACCCTCTGAAACTGAGGAAGATGGGCAAGAGAGGCTGGCTTCAGGTGGCAATCTTTAAGCAAAAGAAACACACAAGGGCGTGGGGAGCTGGGGAAAAGGCAACACTGAGAAATCCACCCTCTGAAAGGGACGAAGATGGGCTACAGAGGCTACCTCAGGTGGCAATCGTTAAGCAAAAGAAACACACAAGGGCGTGGAGGCCTGGGGAAAAAGCAACACGGAGAAATCCACCCTCTGAAACTGAGGAACATGGGCAAAAGAAGCTAGCTCAGGTTGCAACCTTTAAGCAGAAGAAAAACACAAGGGCGTGCAGACCTGGCAAAAAAGCAACAGTGAGAAATCTACCCTCTGAAACCGACGAAGATGGACAACAGAGGCTAGCTCAGGTGGCAATTTTTAAGGAAAAATAAAAGGAAGTGCGTGGAGACCTGGGGAAAAAGCAACACGGAGAAATCTACCCTCTAGAACTGAGAAAGAAGCGCAACAGAGGCTAGCTCAGGTGGCAATCTTTAAGCAAAAAAAATAAAATAAAAAAATACAATGGCGAGGAGACCCGGTCAAAAAGCAACCCTGAAAAAGGTACCCTCTGAAACTGAGGAAGCAGGGCAACAGTGCCTAGCTCAGGTGACAATCTTTAAGCAAAAGAAACACACAAGGGCGTGGGGAGCTGGCGAAAAGGCAACACTGAGAAATCCAGCCTCTGAAACGGACGAAGATGGGCAACAGAGGCTAGCTCAGGTGGCAATCTTTAAGCAAAAGAAACACACAAGGGCGTGGAGACCTGGGGAAAAAGCAACACGGAGAAATCCACCCTCTGAAACTGAGGAAGATGGGCAAGAGAGGCTACCTCAGGTGGCAATCCTTAAGCAAAAACAAAGCACAAAGGCGTGGAGCCCTGGGGACAAAGCAACCCTGAAATATCTACCCTCTGAAACTGAGGAACATGGGCAAGAGAGGCTAGCTCAGGTGGCAATCGTTAAGCAAAAACAAAACACAAAGGCGTGGGGACCTGGGGAAAAAGCAACCCTGAAATATCTACCCTCTGAAACTGAGGAAGATGGGCAAGAGAGGCTGGCTTCAGGTGGCAATCTTTAAGCAAAAGAAACACACAAGGGCGTGGGGAGCTGGGGAAAAGGCAACACTGAGAAATCCACCCTCTGAAAGGGACGAAGATGGGCTACAGAGGCTACCTCAGGTGGCAATCGTTAAGCAAAAGAAACACACAAGGGCGTGGAGGCCTGGGGAAAAAGCAACACGGAGAAATCCACCCTCTGAAACTGAGGAACATGGGCAAAAGAAGCTAGCTCAGGTTGCAACCTTTAAGCAGAAAAAAAACACAAGGGCGTGCAGACCTGGCAAAAAAGCAACAGTGAGAAATCTACCCTCTGAAACCGACGAAGATGGACAACAGAGGCTAGCTCAGGTGGCAATTTTTAAGGAAAAATAAAAGGAAGTGCGTGGAGACCTGGGGAAAAAGCAACACGGAGAAATCTACCCTCTAGAACTGAGAAAGAAGCGCAACAGAGGCTAGCTCAGGTGGCAATCTTTAAGCAAAAAAAATAAAATAAAAAAAAACAATGGCGAGGAGACCCGGTCAAAAAGCAACCCTGAAAAAGGTACCCTCTGAAACTGAGGAAGCAGGGCAACAGTGCCTAGCTCAGGTGACAATCTTTAAGCAAAAGAAACACACAAGGGCGTGGGGAGCTGGCGAAAAGGCAACACTGAGAAATCCAGCCTCTGAAACGGACGAAGATGGGCAACAGAGGCTAGCTCAGGTGGCAATCTTTAAGCAAAAAAAATAAGATAAAAAAATACAATGGCGAGGAGACCCGGTTAAAAAGCAACCCTGAAAAAGGTACCCTCTGAAACTGAGGAAGCAGGGCAACAGTGCCTAGCTCAGGTGACAATCTTTAAGCAAAAGAAACACACAAGGGCGTGGGGAGCTGGCGAAAAGGCAACACTGAGAAATCCAGCCTCTGAAACGGACGAAGATGGGCAACAGAGGCTAGCTCAGGTGGCAATCTTTAAGCAAAAGAAACACACAAGGGCGTGGAGACCTGGGGAAAAAGCAACACGGAGAAATCCACCCTCTGAAACTGAGGAAGATGGGCAAGAGAGGCTACCTCAGGTGGCAATCCTTAAGCAAAAACAAAGCACAAAGGCGTGGAGCCCTGGGGACAAAGCAACCCTGAAATATCTACCCTCTGAAACTGAGGAACATGGGCAAGAGAGGCTAGCTCAGGTGGCAATCGTTAAGCAAAAACAAAACCCAAAGGCGTGGAGACCTGGGGAAAAAGCAACCCTGAAATATCTACCCTCTGAAACTGAGGAAGATGGGCAAGAGAGGCTGGCTTCAGGTGGCAATCTTTAAGCAAAAGAAACACACAAGGGCGTGGGGAGCTGGGGAAAAGGCAACACTGAGAAATCCACCCTCTGAAACGGACGAAGATGGGCAACAGAGGCTACCTCAGGTGGCAATCGTTAAGCAAAAGAAACACACAAGGGCGTGGAGGCCTGGGGAAAAAGCAACACGGAGAAATCCACCCTCTGAAACTGAGGGACATGGGCAAAAGAAGCTAGCTCAGGTTGCAACCTTTAAGCAGAAGAAAAACACAAGGGCGTGCAGACCTGGCAAAAAAGCAACAGTGAGAAATCTACCCTCTGAAACCGACGAAGATGGACAACAGAGGCTAGCTCAGGTGGCAATTTTTAAGGAAAAATAAAAGGAAGTGCGTGGAGACCTGGGGAAAAAGCAACACGGAGAAATCTACCCTCTAGAACTGAGAAAGAAGCGCAACAGAGGCTAGCTCAGGTGGCAATCTTTAAGCAAAAAAAATAAGATAAAAAAATACAATGGCGAGGAGACCCGGTGAAAAAGCAACCCTGAAAAAGGTACCCTCTGAAACTGAGGAAGCAGGGCAACAGTGCCTAGCTCAGGTGACAATCTTTAAGCAAAAGAAACACACAAGGGCGTGGGGAGCTGGCGAAAAGGCAACACTGAGAAATCCAGCCTCTGAAATGGACGAAGATGGGCAACAGAGGCTAGCTCAGGTGGCAATCTTTAAGCAAAAGAAACACACAGGGGCGTGGAGACCTGGGGAAAAAGCAACACGGAGAAATCCACCCTCTGAAACTGAGGAAGATGGGCAAGAGAGGCTACCTCAGGTGGCAATCCTTAAGCAAAAACAAAGCACAAAGGCGTGGAGCCCTGGGGACAAAGCAACCCTGAAATATCTACCCTCTGAAACTGAGGAACATGGGCAAGAGAGGCTAGCTCAGGTGGCAATCGTTAAGCAAAAACAAAACACAAAGGCGTGGGGACCTGGGGAAAAAGCAACCCTGAAATATCTACCCTCTGAAACTGAGGAAGATGGGCAAGAGAGGCTGGCTTCAGGTGGCAATCTTTAAGCAAAAGAAACACACAAGGGCGTGGGGAGCTGGGGAAAAGGCAACACTGAGAAATCCACCCTCTGAAACGGACGAAGATGGGCAACAGAGGCTACCTCAGGTGGCAATCGTTAAGCAAAAGAAACACACAAGGGCGTGGAGGCCTGGGGAAAAAGCAACACGGAGAAATCCACCCTCTGAAACTGAGGAACATGGGCAAAAGAAGCTAGCTCAGGTTGCAACCTTTAAGCAGAAGAAAAACACAAGGGCGTGCAGACCTGGCAAAAAAGCAACAGTGAGAAATCTACCCTCTGAAACCGACGAAGATGGACAACAGAGGCTAGCTCAGGTGGCAATTTTTAAGGAAAAATAAAAGGAAGTGCGTGGAGACCTGGGGAAAAAGCAACACGGAGAAATCTACCCTCTAGAACTGAGAAAGAAGCGCAACAGAGGCTAGCTCAGGTGGCAATCTTTAAGCAAAAAAAATAAAATAAAAAAATACAATGGCGAGGAGACCCGGTCAAAAAGCAACCCTGAAAAAGGTACCCTCTGAAACTGAGGAAGCAGGGCAACAGTGCCTAGCTCAGGTGACAATCTTTAAGCAAAAGAAACACACAAGGGCGTGGGGAGCTGGCGAAAAGGCAACACTGAGAAATCCAGCCTCTGAAACGGACGAAGATGGGCAACAGAGGCTAGCTCAGGTGGCAATCTTTAAGCAAAAGAAACACACAAGGGCGTGGAGACCTGGGGAAACAGCAACACGGAGAAATCCACCCTCTGAAACTGAGGAAGATGGGCAAGAGAGGCTACCTCAGGTGGCAATCCTTAAGCAAAAACAAAGCACAAAGGCGTGGAGCCCTGGGGACAAAGCAACCCTGAAATATCTACCCTCTGAAACTGAGGAACATGGGCAAGAGAGGCTAGCTCAGGTGGCAATCGTTAAGCAAAAACAAAACACAAAGGCGTGGAGACCTGGGGAAAAAGCAACCCTGAAATATCTACCCTCTGAAACTGAGGAAGATGGGCAAGAGAGGCTGGCTTCAGGTGGCAATCGTTAAGCAAAAGAAACACACAAGGGCGTGGAGGCCTGGGGAAAAAGCAACACGGAGAAATCCACCCTCTGAAACTGAGGGACATGGGCAAAAGAAGCTAGCTCAGGTTGCAACCTTTAAGCAGAAAAAAAACACAAGGGCGTGCAGACCTGGCAAAAAAGCAACAGTGAGAAATCTACCCTCTGAAACCGACGAAGATGGACAACAGAGGCTAGCTCAGGTGGCAATTTTTAAGGAAAAATAAAAGGAAGTGCGTGGAGACCTGGGGAAAAAGCAACACGGAGAAATCTACCCTCTAGAACTGAGAAAGAAGCGCAACAGAGGCTAGCTCAGGTGGCAATCTTTAAGCAAAAAAAATAAAATAAAAAAATACAATGGCGAGGAGACCCGGTCAAAAAGCAACCCTGAAAAAGGTACCCTCTGAAACTGAGGAAGCAGGGCAACAGTGCCTAGCTCAGGTGACAATCTTTAAGCAAAAGAAACACACAAGGGCGTGGGGAGCTGGGGAAAAGGCAACACTGAGAAATCCACCCTCTGAAACGGACGAAGATGGGCAACAGAGGCTAGCTCAGGTGGCAATCGTTAAGCAAAAGAAACACACAAGGGCGTGGAGGCCTGGGGAAAAAGCAACACGGAGAACTCCACCCTCTGAAACTGAGGGACATGGGCAAAAGAAGCTAGCTCAGGTTGCAACCTTTAAGCAGAAAAAAGACGCAAGGGCGTGCAGACCTGGCGAAAAAGCAACAGTGAGAAATCTACCCTCTGAAACCGACGAAGATGGACAACAGAGGCTAGCTCAGGTGGCAATTTTTAAGGAAAAATAAAAGGAAGTGCGTGGAGACCTGGGGAAAAAGCAACACGGAGAAATCTACCCTCTAGAACTGAGAAAGAAGCGCAACAGAGGCTAGCTCAGGTGGCAATCTTTAAGCAAAAAAAATAAGATAAAAAAATACAATGGCGAGGAGACCCGGTGAAAAAGCAACCCTGAAAAAGGTACCCTCTGAAACTGAGGAAGCAGGGCAACAGTGCCTAGCTCAGGTGACAATCTTTAAGCAAAAGAAACACACAAGGGCGTGGGGAGCTGGCGAAAAGGCAACACTGAGAAATCCACCCTCTGAAACGGACGAAGATGGGCAACAGAGGCTAGCTCAGGTGGCAATCTTTAAGCAAAAGAAACACACAAGGGCGTGGAGACCTGGGGAAAAAGCAACACGGAGAAATCCACCCTCTGAAACTGAGGAAGATGGGCAAGAGAGGCTACCTCAGGTGGCAATCCTTAAGCAAAAACAAAGCACAAAGGCGTGGAGCCCTGGGGACAAAGCAACCCTGAAATATCTACCCTCTGAAACTGAGGAACATGGGCAAGAGAGGCTAGCTCAGGTGGCAATCGTTAAGCAAAAACAAAACACAAAGGCGTGGAGACCTGGGGAAAAAGCAACCCTGAAATATCTACCCTCTGAAACTGAGGAAGATGGGCAAGAGAGGCTGGCTTCAGGTGGCAATCGTTAAGCAAAAGAAACACACAAGGGCGTGGAGGCCTGGGGAAAAAGCAACACGGAGAAATCCACCCTCTGAAACTGAGGGACATGGGCAAAAGAAGCTAGCTCAGGTTGCAACCTTTAAGCAGAAAAAAAACACAAGGGCGTGCAGACCTGGCAAAAAAGCAACAGTGAGAAATCTACCCTCTGAAACCGACGAAGATGGACAACAGAGGCTAGCTCAGGTGGCAATTTTTAAGGAAAAATAAAAGGAAGTGCGTGGAGACCTGGGGAAAAAGCAACACGGAGAAATCTACCCTCTAGAACTGAGAAAGAAGCGCAACAGAGGCTAGCTCAGGTGGCAATCTTTAAGCAAAAAAAATAAGATAAAAAAATACAATGGCGAGGAGACCCGGTGAAAAAGCAACCCTGAAAAAGGTACCCTCTGAAACTGAGGAAGCAGGGCAACAGTGCCTAGCTCAGGTGACAATCTTTAAGCAAAAGAAACACACAAGGGCGTGGGGAGCTGGCGAAAAGGCAACACTGAGAAATCCACCCTCTGAAACGGACGAAGATGGGCAACAGAGGCTAGCTCAGGTGGCAATCTTTAAGCAAAAGAAACACACAAGGGCGTGGAGACCTGGGGAAAAAGCAACACGGAGAAATCCACCCTCTGAAACTGAGGAAGATGGGCAAGAGAGGCTACCTCAGGTGGCAATCCTTAAGCAAAAACAAAGCACAAAGGCGTGGAGCCCTGGGGACAAAGCAACCCTGAAATATCTACCCTCTGAAACTGAGGAACATGGGCAAGAGAGGCTAGCTCAGGTGGCACTCGTTAAGCAAAAACAAAACACAAAGGCGTGGAGACCTGGGGAAAAAGCAACCCTGAAATATCTACCCTCTGAAACTGAGGAAGATGGGCAAGAGAGGCTGGCTTCAGGTGGCAATCTTTAAGCAAAAGAAACACACAAGGGCGTGGGGAGCTGGGGAAAAGGCAACACTGAGAAATCCACCCTCTGAAACGGACGAAGATGGGCAACAGAGGCTAGCTCAGGTGGCAATCGTTAAGCAAAAACAAAACCCAAAGGCGTGGAGACCTGGGGAAAAAGCAACCCTGAAATATCTACCCTCTGAAACTGAGGAAGATGGGCAAGAGAGGCTACCTCAGGTGGCAATCCTTAAGCAAAAACAAAGCACAAAGGCGTGGAGCCCTGGGGACAAAGCAACCCTGAAATATCTACCCTCTGAAACTGAGGAACATGGGCAAGAGAGGCTAGCTCAGGTGGCACTCGTTAAGCAAAAACAAAACACAAAGGCGTGGAGACCTGGGGAAAAAGCAACCCTGAAATATCTACCCTCTGAAACTGAGGAAGATGGGCAAGAGAGGCTGGCTTCAGGTGGCAATCGTTAAGCAAAAACAAAACACAAAGGCGTGGAGACCTGGGGAAAAAGCAACCCTGAAATATCTACCCTCTGAAACTGAGGAAGACGGGCAAGAGAGGCTGGCTTCAGGTGGCAAACGTTAAGCAAAAGAAACACACAAGGGCGTGGAGGCCTGGGGAAAAAGCAACACGGAGAAATCCACCCTCTGAAACTGAGGGACATGGGCAAAAGAAGCTAGCTCAGGTTGCAACCTTTAAGCAGAAAAAAAACACAAGGGCGTGCAGACCTGGCAAAAAAGCAACAGTGAGAAATCTACCCTCTGAAACCGACGAAGATGGACAACAGAGGCTAGCTCAGGTGGCAATTTTTAAGGAGAAATAAAAGGAAGTGCGTGGAGACCTGGGGAAAAAGCAACACGGAGAAATCTACCCTCTAGAACTGAGAAAGAAGCGCAACAGAGGCTAGCTCAGGTGGCAATCTTTAAGCAAAAAAAATAAGATAAAAAAATACAATGGCGAGGAGACCCGGTCAAAAAGCAACCCTGAAAAAGGTACCCTCTGAAACTGAGGAAGCAGGGCAACAGTGCCTAGCTCAGGTGACAATCTTTAAGCAAAAGAAACACACAAGGGCGTGGGGAGCTGGCGAAAAGGCAACACTGAGAAATCCACCCTCTGAAACGGACGAAGATGGGCAACAGAGGCTAGCTCAGGTGGCAATCGTTAAGCAAAAGAAACACACAAGGGCGTGGAGACCTGGGGAAAAAGCAACACGGAGAAATCCACCCTCTGAAACTGAGGAAGATGGGCAAGAGAGGCTACCTCAGGTGGCAATCCTTAAGCAAAAACAAAGCACAAAGGCGTGGAGCCCTGGGGACAAAGCAACCCTGAAATATCTACCCTCTGAAACTGAGGAACATGGGCAAGAGAGGCTAGCTCAGGTGGCACTCGTTAAGCAAAAACAAAACCCAAAGGCGTGGAGACCTGGGGAAAAAGCAACCCTGAAATATCTACCCTCTGAAACTGAGGAAGATGGGCAAGAGAGGCTGGCTTCAGGTGGCAATCTTTAAGCAAAAGAAACACACAAGGGCGTGGGGAGCTGGGGAAAAGGCAACACTGAGAAATCCACCCTCTGAAATGGACGAAGATGGGCAACAGAGGCTAGCTCAGGTGGCAATCGTTAAGCAAAAACAAAACCCAAAGGCGTGGAGACCTGGGGAAAAAGCAACCCTGAAATATCTACCCTCTGAAACTGAGGAAGATGGGCAAGAGAGGCTGGCTTCAGGTGGCAATCTTTAAGCAAAAGAAACACACAAGGGCGTGGGGAGCTGGGGAAAGGCAACACTGAGAAATCCACCCTCTGAAACGGACGAAGATGGGCAACAGAGGCTAGCTCAGGTGGCAATCGTTAAGCAAAAGAAACACACAAGGGCGTGGAGGCCTGGGGAAAAAGCAACACGGAGAAATCCACCCTCTGAAACTGAGGGACATGGGCAAAAGAAGCTAGCTCAGGTTGCAACCTTTAAGCAGAAAAAAAACACAAGGGCGTGCAGACCTGGCAAAAAAGCAACAGTGAGAAATCTACCCTCTGAAACCGACGAAGATGGACAACAGAGGCTAGCTCAGGTGGCAATTTTTAAGGAAAAATAAAAGGAAGTGCGTGGAGACCTGGGGAAAAAGCAACACGGAGAAATCTACCCTCTAGAACTGAGAAAGAAGCGCAACAGAGGCTAGCTCAGGTGGCAATCTTTAAGCAAAAAAAATAAGATAAAAAAATACAATGGCGAGGAGACCCGGTGAAAAAGCAACCCTGAAAAAGGTACCCTCTGAAACTGAGGAAGCAGGGCAACAGTGCCTAGCTCAGGTGACAATCTTTAAGCAAAAGAAACACACAAGGGCGTGGGGAGCTGGCGAAAAGGCAACACTGAGAAATCCACCCTCTGAAACGGACGAAGATGGGCAACAGAGGCTAGCTCAGGTGGCAATCTTTAAGCAAAAGAAACACACAAGGGCGTGGAGACCTGGGGAAAAAGCAACACGGAGAAATCCACCCTCTGAAACTGAGGAAGATGGGCAAGAGAGGCTACCTCAGGTGGCAATCCTTAAGCAAAAACAAAGCACAAAGGCGTGGAGCCCTGGGGACAAAGCAACCCTGAAATATCTACCCTCTGAAACTGAGGAACATGGGCAAGAGAGGCTAGCTCAGGTGGCAATCGTTAAGCAAAAACAAAACACAAAGGCGTGGAGACCTGGGGAAAAAGCAACCCTGAAATATCTACCCTCTGAAACTGAGGAAGATGGGCAAGAGAGGCTGGCTTCAGGTGGCAATCTTTAAGCAAAAGAAACACACAAGGGCGTGGAGGCCTGGGGAAAAAGCAACACGGAGAAATCCACCCTCTGAAACTGAGGGACATGGGCAAAAGAAGCTAGCTCAGGTTGCAACCTTTAAGCAGAAAAAAAACACAAGGGCGTGCAGACCTGGCAAAAAAGCAACAGTGAGAAATCTACCCTCTGAAACCGACGAAGATGGACAACAGAGGCTAGCTCAGGTGGCAATTTTTAAGGAAAAATAAAAGGAAGTGCGTGGAGACCTGGGGAAAAAGCAACACGGAGAAATCTACCCTCTAGAACTGAGAAAGAAGCGCAACAGAGGCTAGCTCAGGTGGCAATCTTTAAGCAAAAAAAATAAGATAAAAAAATACAATGGCGAGGAGACCCGGTGAAAAAGCAACCCTGAAAAAGGTACCCTCTGAAACTGAGGAAGCAGGGCAACAGTGCCTAGCTCAGGTGACAATCTTTAAGCAAAAGAAACACACAAGGGCGTGGGGAGCTGGCGAAAAGGCAACACTGAGAAATCCACCCTCTGAAACGGACGAAGATGGGCAACAGAGGCTAGCTCAGGTGGCAATCTTTAAGCAAAAGAAACACACAAGGGCGTGGAGACCTGGGGAAAAAGCAACACGGAGAAATCCACCCTCTGAAACTGAGGAAGATGGGCAAGAGAGGCTACCTCAGGTGGCAATCCTTAAGCAAAAACAAAGCACAAAGGCGTGGAGCCCTGGGGACAAAGCAACCCTGAAATATCTACCCTCTGAAACTGAGGAACATGGGCAAGAGAGGCTAGCTCAGGTGGCAATCGTTAAGCAAAAACAAAACACAAAGGCGTGGAGACCTGGGGAAAAAGCAACCCTGAAATATCTACCCTCTGAAACTGAGGAAGATGGGCAAGAGAGGCTGGCTTCAGGTGGCAATCGTTAAGCAAAAGAAACACACAAGGGCGTGGAGGCCTGGGGAAAAAGCAACACGGAGATATCGACCCTCTGAAACTCAGGAAGATGGGCAAGAGAGGCTAGCTCAGGTGGCAATCGTTAAGCAAAAACAAAACCCAAAGGCGTGGAGACCTGGGGAAAAAGCAACCCTGAAATATCTACCCTCTGAAACTGAGGAAGATGGGCAAGAGAGGCTGGCTTCAGGTGGCAATCTTTAAGCAAAAGAAACACACAAGGGCGTGGGGAGCTGGGGAAAAGGCAACACTGAGAAATCCACCCTCTGAAACGGACGAAGATGGGCAACAGAGGCTAGCTCAGGTGGCAATCGTTAAGCAAAAGAAACACACAAGGGCGTGGAGGCCTGGGGAAAAAGCAACACGGAGAACTCCACCCTCTGAAACTGAGGGACATGGGCAAAAGAAGCTAGCTCAGGTTGCAACCTTTAAGCAGAAAAAAAACACAAGGGCGTGCAGACCTGGCAAAAAAGCAACAGTGAGAAATCTACCCTCTGAAACCGACGAAGATGGACAACAGAGGCTAGCTCAGGTGGCAATTTTTAAGGAAAAATAAAAGGAAGTGCGTGGAGACCTGGGGAAAAAGCAACACGGAGAAATCTACCCTCTAGAACTGAGAAAGAAGCGCAACAGAGGCTAGCTCAGGTGGCAATCTTTAAGCAAAAAAAATAAGATAAAAAAATACAATGGCGAGGAGACCCGGTGAAAAAGCAACCCTGAAAAAGGTACCCTCTGAAACTGAGGAAGCAGGGCAACAGTGCCTAGCTCAGGTGACAATCTTTAAGCAAAAGAAACACACAAGGGCGTGGGGAGCTGGCGAAAAGGCAACACTGAGAAATCCACCCTCTGAAACGGACGAAGATGGGCAACAGAGGCTAGCTCAGGTGGCAATCTTTAAGCAAAAGAAACACACAAGGGCGTGGAGACCTGGGGAAAAAGCAACACGGAGAAATCCACCCTCTGAAACTGAGGAAGATGGGCAAGAGAGGCTACCTCAGGTGGCAATCCTTAAGCAAAAACAAAGCACAAAGGCGTGGAGCCCTGGGGACAAAGCAACCCTGAAATATCTACCCTCTGAAACTGAGGAACATGGGCAAGAGAGGCTAGCTCAGGTGGCAATCGTTAAGCAAAAACAAAACACAAAGGCGTGGAGACCTGGGGAAAAAGCAACCCTGAAATATCTACCCTCTGAAACTGAGGAAGATGGGCAAGAGAGGCTGGCTTCAGGTGGCAATCGTTAAGCAAAAGAAACACACAAGGGCGTGGAGGCCTGGGGAAAAAGCAACACGGAGAAATCCACCCTCTGAAACTGAGGGACATGGGCAAAAGAAGCTAGCTCAGGTTGCAACCTTTAAGCAGAAAAAAAACACAAGGGCGTGCAGACCTGGCAAAAAAGCAACAGTGAGAAATCTACCCTCTGAAACCGACGAAGATGGACAACAGAGGCTAGCTCAGGTGGCAATTTTTAAGGAAAAATAAAAGGAAGTGCGTGGAGACCTGGGGAAAAAGCAACACGGAGAAATCTACCCTCTAGAACTGAGAAAGAAGCGCAACAGAGGCTAGCTCAGGTGGCAATCTTTAAGCAAAAAAAATAAAATAAAAAAATACAATGGCGAGGAGACCCGGTCAAAAAGCAACCCTGAAAAAGGTACCCTCTGAAACTGAGGAAGCAGGGCAACAGTGCCTAGCTCAGGTGACAATCTTTAAGCAAAAGAAACACACAAGGGCGTGGGGAGCTGGCGAAAAGGCAACACTGAGAAATCCACCCTCTGAAACGGACGAAGATGGGCAACAGAGGCTAGCTCAGGTGGCAATCGTTAAGCAAAAGAAACACACAAGGGCGTGGAGGCCTGGGGAAAAAGCAACACGGAGAACTCCACCCTCTGAAACTGAGGGACATGGGCAAAAGAAGCTAGCTCAGGTTGCAACCTTTAAGCAGAAAAAAAACACAAGGGCGTGCAGACCTGGCAAAAAAGCAACAGTGAGAAATCTACCCTCTGAAACCGACGAAGATGGACAACAGAGGCTAGCTCAGGTGGCAATTTTTAAGGAAAAATAAAAGGAAGTGCGTGGAGACCTGGGGAAAAAGCAACACGGAGAAATCTACCCTCTAGAACTGAGAAAGAAGCGCAACAGAGGCTAGCTCAGGTGGCAATCTTTAAGCAAAAAAAATAAGATAAAAAAATACAATGGCGAGGAGACCCGGTGAAAAAGCAACCCTGAAAAAGGTACCCTCTGAAACTGAGGAAGCAGGGCAACAGTGCCTAGCTCAGGTGACAATCTTTAAGCAAAAGAAACACACAAGGGCGTGGGGAGCTGGCGAAAAGGCAACACTGAGAAATCCACCCTCTGAAACGGACGAAGATGGGCAACAGAGGCTAGCTCAGGTGGCAATCTTTAAGCAAAAGAAACACACAAGGGCGTGGAGACCTGGGGAAAAAGCAACACGGAGAAATCCACCCTCTGAAACTGAGGAAGATGGGCAAGAGAGGCTACCTCAGGTGGCAATCCTTAAGCAAAAACAAAGCACAAAGGCGTGGAGCCCTGGGGACAAAGCAACCCTGAAATATCTACCCTCTGAAACTGAGGAACATGGGCAAGAGAGGCTAGCTCAGGTGGCAATCGTTAAGCAAAAACAAAACACAAAGGCGTGGAGACCTGGGGAAAAAGCAACCCTGAAATATCTACCCTCTGAAACTGAGGAAGATGGGCAAGAGAGGCTGGCTTCAGGTGGCAATCGTTAAGCAAAAGAAACACACAAGGGCGTGGAGGCCTGGGGAAAAAGCAACACGGAGAAATCCACCCTCTGAAACTGAGGGACATGGGCAAAAGAAGCTAGCTCAGGTTGCAACCTTTAAGCAGAAAAAAAACACAAGGGCGTGCAGACCTGGCAAAAAAGCAACAGTGAGAAATCTACCCTCTGAAACCGACGAAGATGGACAACAGAGGCTAGCTCAGGTGGCAATTTTTAAGGAAAAATAAAAGGAAGTGCGTGGAGACCTGGGGAAAAAGCAACACGGAGAAATCTACCCTCTAGAACTGAGAAAGAAGCGCAACAGAGGCTAGCTCAGGTGGCAATCTTTAAGCAAAAAAAATAAGATAAAAAAATACAATGGCGAGGAGACCCGGTGAAAAAGCAACCCTGAAAAAGGTACCCTCTGAAACTGAGGAAGCAGGGCAACAGTGCCTAGCTCAGGTGACAATCTTTAAGCAAAAGAAACACACAAGGGCGTGGGGAGCTGGCGAAAAGGCAACACTGAGAAATCCACCCTCTGAAACGGACGAAGATGGGCAACAGAGGCTAGCTCAGGTGGCAATCTTTAAGCAAAAGAAACACACAAGGGCGTGGAGACCTGGGGAAAAAGCAACACGGAGAAATCCACCCTCTGAAACTGAGGAAGATGGGCAAGAGAGGCTACCTCAGGTGGCAATCCTTAAGCAAAAACAAAGCACAAAGGCGTGGAGCCCTGGGGACAAAGCAACCCTGAAATATCTACCCTCTGAAACTGAGGAACATGGGCAAGAGAGGCTAGCTCAGGTGGCAATCGTTAAGCAAAAACAAAACACAAAGGCGTGGAGACCTGGGGAAAAAGCAACCCTGAAATATCTACCCTCTGAAACTGAGGAAGATGGGCAAGAGAGGCTGGCTTCAGGTGGCAATCTTTAAGCAAAAGAAACACACAAGGGCGTGGAGGCCTGGGGAAAAAGCAACACGGAGAAATCCACCCTCTGAAACTGAGGGACATGGGCAAAAGAAGCTAGCTCAGGTTGCAACCTTTAAGCAGAAAAAAAACACAAGGGCGTGCAGACCTGGCAAAAAAGCAACAGTGAGAAATCTACCCTCTGAAACCGACGAAGATGGACAACAGAGGCTAGCTCAGGTGGCAATTTTTAAGGAAAAATAAAAGGAAGTGCGTGGAGACCTGGGGAAAAAGCAACACGGAGAAATCTACCCTCTAGAACTGAGAAAGAAGCGCAACAGAGGCTAGCTCAGGTGGCAATCTTTAAGCAAAAAAAATAAGATAAAAAAATACAATGGCGAGGAGACCCGGTCAAAAAGCAACCCTGAAAAAGGTACCCTCTGAAACTGAGGAAGCAGGGCAACAGTGCCTAGCTCAGGTGACAATCTTTAAGCAAAAGAAACACACAAGGGCGTGGGGAGCTGGCGAAAAGGCAACACTGAGAAATCCACCCTCTGAAACGGACGAAGATGGGCAACAGAGGCTAGCTCAGGTGGCAATCTTTAAGCAAAAGAAACACACAAGGGCGTGGAGACCTGGGGAAAAAGCAACACGGAGAAATCCACCCTCTGAAACTGAGGAAGATGGGCAAGAGAGGCTACCTCAGGTGGCAATCCTTAAGCAAAAACAAAGCACAAAGGCGTGGAGCCCTGGGGACAAAGCAACCCTGAAATATCTACCCTCTGAAACTGAGGAACATGGGCAAGAGAGGCTGGCTTCAGGTGGCAATCTTTAAGCAAAAGAAACACACAAGGGCGTGGGGAGCTGGGGAAAAAGCAACCCTGAAATATCTACCCTCTGAAACTGAGGAAGATGGGCAAGAGAGGCTGGCTTCAGGTGGCAATCTTTAAGCAAAAGAAACACACAAGGGCGTGGGGAGCTGGGGAAAAGGCAACACTGAGAAATCCACCCTCTGAAACGGACGAAGATGGGCAACAGAGGCTAGCTCAGGTGGCAATCGTTAAGCAAAAGAAACACACAAGGGCGTGGAGGCCTGGGGAAAAAGCAACACGGAGAAATCCACCCTCTGAAACTGAGGGACATGGGCAAAAGAAGCTAGCTCAGGTTGCAACCTTTAAGCAGAAAAAAAACACAAGGGCGTGCAGACCTGGCAAAAAAGCCACAGTGAGAAATCTACCCTCTGAAACCGACGAAGATGGACAACAGAGGCTAGCTCAGGTGGCAATTTTTAAGGAAAAATAAAAGGAAGTGCGTGGAGACCTGGGGAAAAAGCAACACGGAGAAATCTACCCTCTAGAACTGAGAAAGAAGCGCAACAGAGGCTAGCTCAGGTGGCAATCTTTAAGCAAAAAAAATAAGATAAAAAAATACAATGGCGAGGAGACCCGGTGAAAAAGCAACCCTGAAAAAGGTACCCTCTGAAACTGAGGAAGCAGGGCAACAGTGCCTAGCTCAGGTGACAATCTTTAAGCAAAAGAAACACACAAGGGCGTGGGGAGCTGGCGAAAAGGCAACACTGAGAAATCCACCCTCTGAAACGGACGAAGATGGGCAACAGAGGCTAGCTCAGGTGGCAATCTTTAAGCAAAAGAAACACACAAGGGCGTGGAGACCTGGGGAAAAAGCAACACGGAGAAATCCACCCTCTGAAACTGAGGAAGATGGGCAAGAGAGGCTACCTCACGTGGCAATCCTTAAGCAAAAACAAAGCACAAAGGCGTGGAGCCCTGGGGACAAAGCAACCCTGAAATATCTACCCTCTGAAACTGAGGAACATGGGCAAGAGAGGCTAGCTCAGGTGGCAATCGTTAAGCAAAAACAAAACACAAAGGCGTGGAGACCTGGGGAAAAAGCAACCCTGAAATATCTACCCTCTGAAACTGAGGAAGATGGGCAAGAGAGGCTGGCTTCAGGTGGCAATCTTTAAGCAAAAGAAACACACAAGGGCGTGGAGGCCTGGGGAAAAAGCAACACGGAGAAATCCACCCTCTGAAACTGAGGGACATGGGCAAAAGAAGCTAGCTCAGGTTGCAACCTTTAAGCAGAAAAAAAACACAAGGGCGTGCAGACCTGGCAAAAAAGCAACAGTGAGAAATCTACCCTCTGAAACCGACGAAGATGGACAACAGAGGCTAGCTCAGGTGGCAATTTTTAAGGAAAAATAAAAGGAAGTGCGTGGAGACCTGGGGAAAAAGCAACACGGAGAAATCTACCCTCTAGAACTGAGAAAGAAGCGCAACAGAGGCTAGCTCAGGTGGCAATCTTTAAGCAAAAAAAATAAGATAAAAAAATACAATGGCGAGGAGACCCGGTGAAAAAGCAACCCTGAAAAAGGTACCCTCTGAAACTGAGGAAGCAGGGCAACAGTGCCTAGCTCAGGTGACAATCTTTAAGCAAAAGAAACACACAAGGGCGTGGGGAGCTGGCGAAAAGGCAACACTGAGAAATCCACCCTCTGAAACGGACGAAGATGGGCAACAGAGGCTAGCTCAGGTGGCAATCTTTAAGCAAAAGAAACACACAAGGGCGTGGAGACCTGGGGAAAAAGCAACACGGAGAAATCCACCCTCTGAAACTGAGGAAGATGGGCAAGAGAGGCTACCTCAGGTGGCAATCCTTAAGCAAAAACAAAGCACAAAGGCGTGGAGCCCTGGGGACAAAGCAACCCTGAAATATCTACCCTCTGAAACTGAGGAACATGGGCAAGAGAGGCTAGCTCAGGTGGCAATCGTTAAGCAAAAACAAAACACAAAGGCGTGGAGACCTGGGGAAAAAGCAACCCTGAAATATCTACCCTCTGAAACTGAGGAAGATGGGCAAGAGAGGCTGGCTTCAGGTGGCAATCTTTAAGCAAAAGAAACACACAAGGGCGTGGGGAGCTGGGGAAAAGGCAACACTGAGAAATCCACCCTCTGAAAGGGACGAAGATGGGCTACAGAGGCTACCTCAGGTGGCAATCGTTAAGCAAAAGAAACACACAAGGGCGTGGAGGCCTGGGGAAAAAGCAACACGGAGAAATCCACCCTCTGAAACTGAGGAACATGGGCAAAAGAAGCTAGCTCAGGTTGCAACCTTTAAGCAGAAGAAAAACACAAGGGCGTGCAGACCTGGCAAAAAAGCAACAGTGAGAAATCTACCCTCTGAAACCGACGAAGATGGACAACAGAGGCTAGCTCAGGTGGCAATTTTTAAGGAAAAATAAAAGGAAGTGCGTGGAGACCTGGGGAAAAAGCAACACGGAGAAATCTACCCTCTAGAACTGAGAAAGAAGCGCAACAGAGGCTAGCTCAGGTGGCAATCTTTAAGCAAAAAAAATAAAATAAAAAAATACAATGGCGAGGAGACCCGGTCAAAAAGCAACCCTGAAAAAGGTACCCTCTGAAACTGAGGAAGCAGGGCAACAGTGCCTAGCTCAGGTGACAATCTTTAAGCAAAAGAAACACACAAGGGCGTGGGGAGCTGGCGAAAAGGCAACACTGAGAAATCCAGCCTCTGAAACGGACGAAGATGGGCAACAGAGGCTAGCTCAGGTGGCAATCTTTAAGCAAAAGAAACACACAAGGGCGTGGAGACCTGGGGAAAAAGCAACACGGAGAAATCCACCCTCTGAAACTGAGGAAGATGGGCAAGAGAGGCTACCTCAGGTGGCAATCCTTAAGCAAAAACAAAGCACAAAGGCGTGGAGCCCTGGGGACAAAGCAACCCTGAAATATCTACCCTCTGAAACTGAGGAACATGGGCAAGAGAGGCTAGCTCAGGTGGCAATCGTTAAGCAAAAACAAAACACAAAGGCGTGGGGACCTGGGGAAAAAGCAACCCTGAAATATCTACCCTCTGAAACTGAGGAAGATGGGCAAGAGAGGCTGGCTTCAGGTGGCAATCTTTAAGCAAAAGAAACACACAAGGGCGTGGGGAGCTGGGGAAAAGGCAACACTGAGAAATCCACCCTCTGAAAGGGACGAAGATGGGCTACAGAGGCTACCTCAGGTGGCAATCGTTAAGCAAAAGAAACACACAAGGGCGTGGAGGCCTGGGGAAAAAGCAACACGGAGAAATCCACCCTCTGAAACTGAGGAACATGGGCAAAAGAAGCTAGCTCAGGTTGCAACCTTTAAGCAGAAAAAAAACACAAGGGCGTGCAGACCTGGCAAAAAAGCAACAGTGAGAAATCTACCCTCTGAAACCGACGAAGATGGACAACAGAGGCTAGCTCAGGTGGCAATTTTTAAGGAAAAATAAAAGGAAGTGCGTGGAGACCTGGGGAAAAAGCAACACGGAGAAATCTACCCTCTAGAACTGAGAAAGAAGCGCAACAGAGGCTAGCTCAGGTGGCAATCTTTAAGCAAAAAAAATAAAATAAAAAAAAACAATGGCGAGGAGACCCGGTCAAAAAGCAACCCTGAAAAAGGTACCCTCTGAAACTGAGGAAGCAGGGCAACAGTGCCTAGCTCAGGTGACAATCTTTAAGCAAAAGAAACACACAAGGGCGTGGGGAGCTGGCGAAAAGGCAACACTGAGAAATCCAGCCTCTGAAACGGACGAAGATGGGCAACAGAGGCTAGCTCAGGTGGCAATCTTTAAGCAAAAAAAATAAGATAAAAAAATACAATGGCGAGGAGACCCGGTCAAAAAGCAACCCTGAAAAAGGTACCCTCTGAAACTGAGGAAGCAGGGCAACAGTGCCTAGCTCAGGTGACAATCTTTAAGCAAAAGAAACACACAAGGGCGTGGGGAGCTGGCGAAAAGGCAACACTGAGAAATCCAGCCTCTGAAACGGACGAAGATGGGCAACAGAGGCTAGCTCAGGTGGCAATCTTTAAGCAAAAGAAACACACAAGGGCGTGGAGACCTGGGGAAAAAGCAACACGGAGAAATCCACCCTCTGAAACTGAGGAAGATGGGCAAGAGAGGCTACCTCAGGTGGCAATCCTTAAGCAAAAACAAAGCACAAAGGCGTGGAGCCCTGGGGACAAAGCAACTCTGAAATATCTACCCTCTGAAACTGAGGAACATGGCCAAGAGAGGCTAGCTCAGGTGGCAATCGTTAAGCAAAAACAAAACACAAAGGCGTGGAGACCTGGGGAAAAAGCAACCCTGAAATATCTACCCTCTGAAACTGAGGAAGATGGGCAAGAGAGGCTGGCTTCAGGTGGCAATCTTTAAGCAAAAGAAACACACAAGGGCGTGGGGAGCTGGGGAAAAGGCAACACTGAGAAATCCACCCTCTGAAACTGAGGGACATGGGCAAAAGAAGCTAGCTCAGGTTGCAACCTTTAAGCAGAAAAAAAACACAAGGGCGTGCAGACCTGGCAAAAAAGCAACAGTGAGAAATCTACCCTCTGAAACCGACGAAGATGGACAACAGAGGCTAGCTCAGGTGGCAATTTTTAAGGAAAAATAAAAGGAAGTGCGTGGAGACCTGGGGAAAAAGCAACACGGAGAAATCTACCCTCTAGAACTGAGAAAGAAGCGCAACAGAGGCTAGCTCAGGTGGCAATCTTTAAGCAAAAAAAATAAAATAAAAAAATACAATGGCGAGGAGACCCGGTCAAAAAGCAACCCTGAAAATGGTACCCTCTGAAACTGAGGAAGCAGGGCAACAGTGCCTAGCTCAGGTGACAATCTTTAAGCAAAAGAAACACACAAGGGCGTGGGGAGCTGGCGAAAAGGCAACACTGAGAAATCCAGCCTCTGAAACGGACGAAGATGGGCAACAGAGGCTAGCTCAGGTGGCAATCTTTAAGCAAAAGAAACACACAAGGGCGTGGAGACCTGGGGAAAAAGCAACACGGAGAAATCCACCCTCTGAAACTGAGGAAGATGGGCAAGAGAGGCTACCTCAGGTGGCAATCCTTAAGCAAAAACAAAGCACAAAGGCGTGGAGCCCTGGGGACAAAGCAACCCTGAAATATCTACCCTCTGAAACTGAGGAACATGGGCAAGAGAGGCTAGCTCAGGTGGCAATCGTTAAGCAAAAACAAAACACAAAGGCGTGGGGACCTGGGGAAAAAGCAACCCTGAAATATCTACCCTCTGAAACTGAGGAAGATGGGCAAGAGAGGCTGGCTTCAGGTGGCAATCTTTAAGCAAAAGAAACACACAAGGGCGTGGGGAGCTGGGGAAAAGGCAACACTGAGAAATCCACCCTCTGAAAGGGACGAAGATGGGCTACAGAGGCTACCTCAGGTGGCAATCGTTAAGCAAAAGAAACACACAAGGGCGTGGAGGCCTGGGGAAAAAGCAACACGGAGAAATCCACCCTCTGAAACTGAGGAACATGGGCAAAAGAAGCTAGCTCAGGTTGCAACCTTTAAGCAGAAAAAAAACACAAGGGCGTGCAGACCTGGCAAAAAAGCAACAGTGAGAAATCTACCCTCTGAAACCGACGAAGATGGACAACAGAGGCTAGCTCAGGTGGCAATTTTTAAGGAAAAATAAAAGGAAGTGCGTGGAGACCTGGGGAAAAAGCAACACGGAGAAATCTACCCTCTAGAACTGAGAAAGAAGCGCAACAGAGGCTAGCTCAGGTGGCAATCTTTAAGCAAAAAAAATAAAATAAAAAAAAACAATGGCGAGGAGACCCGGTCAAAAAGCAACCCTGAAAAAGGTACCCTCTGAAACTGAGGAAGCAGGGCAACAGTGCCTAGCTCAGGTGACAATCTTTAAGCAAAAGAAACACACAAGGGCGTGGGGAGCTGGCGAAAAGGCAACACTGAGAAATCCAGCCTCTGAAACGGACGAAGATGGGCAACAGAGGCTAGCTCAGGTGGCAATCTTTAAGCAAAAAAAATAAGATAAAAAAATACAATGGCGAGGAGACCCGGTTAAAAAGCAACCCTGAAAAAGGTACCCTCTGAAACTGAGGAAGCAGGGCAACAGTGCCTAGCTCAGGTGACAATCTTTAAGCAAAAGAAACACACAAGGGCGTGGGGAGCTGGCGAAAAGGCAACACTGAGAAATCCAGCCTCTGAAACGGACGAAGATGGGCAACAGAGGCTAGCTCAGGTGGCAATCTTTAAGCAAAAGAAACACACAAGGGCGTGGAGACCTGGGGAAAAAGCAACACGGAGAAATCCACCCTCTGAAACTGAGGAAGATGGGCAAGAGAGGCTACCTCAGGTGGCAATCCTTAAGCAAAAACAAAGCACAAAGGCGTGGAGCCCTGGGGACAAAGCAACCCTGAAATATCTACCCTCTGAAACTGAGGAACATGGGCAAGAGAGGCTAGCTCAGGTGGCAATCGTTAAGCAAAAACAAAACACAAAGGCGTGGAGACCTGGGGAAAAAGCAACCCTGAAATATCTACCCTCTGAAACTGAGGAAGATGGGCAAGAGAGGCTGGCTTCAGGTGGCAATCTTTAAGCAAAAGAAACACACAAGGGCGTGGGGAGCTGGGGAAAAGGCAACACTGAGAAATCCACCCTCTGAAACGGACGAAGATGGGCAACAGAGGCTACCTCAGGTGGCAATCGTTAAGCAAAAGAAACACACAAGGGCGTGGAGGCCTGGGGAAAAAGCAACACGGAGAAATCCACCCTCTGAAACTGAGGGACATGGGCAAAAGAAGCTAGCTCAGGTTGCAACCTTTAAGCAGAAGAAAAACACAAGGGCGTGCAGACCTGGCAAAAAAGCAACAGTGAGAAATCTACCCTCTGAAACCGACGAAGATGGACAACAGAGGCTAGCTCAGGTGGCAATTTTTAAGGAAAAATAAAAGGAAGTGCGTGGAGACCTGGGGAAAAAGCAACACGGAGAAATCTACCCTCTAGAACTGAGAAAGAAGCGCAACAGAGGCTAGCTCAGGTGGCAATCTTTAAGCAAAAAAAATAAGATAAAAAAATACAATGGCGAGGAGACCCGGTGAAAAAGCAACCCTGAAAAAGGTACCCTCTGAAACTGAGGAAGCAGGGCAACAGTGCCTAGCTCAGGTGACAATCTTTAAGCAAAAGAAACACACAAGGGCGTGGGGAGCTGGCGAAAAGGCAACACTGAGAAATCCAGCCTCTGAAACGGACGAAGATGGGCAACAGAGGCTAGCTCAGGTGGCAATCTTTAAGCAAAAGAAACACACAGGGGCGTGGAGACCTGGGGAAAAAGCAACACGGAGAAATCCACCCTCTGAAACTGAGGAAGATGGGCAAGAGAGGCTACCTCAGGTGGCAATCCTTAAGCAAAAACAAAGCACAAAGGCGTGGAGCCCTGGGGACAAAGCAACCCTGAAATATCTACCCTCTGAAACTGAGGAACATGGGCAAGAGAGGCTAGCTCAGGTGGCAATCGTTAAGCAAAAACAAAACACAAAGGCGTGGGGACCTGGGGAAAAAGCAACCCTGAAATATCTACCCTCTGAAACTGAGGAAGATGGGCAAGAGAGGCTGGCTTCAGGTGGCAATCTTTAAGCAAAAGAAACACACAAGGGCGTGGGGAGCTGGGGAAAAGGCAACACTGAGAAATCCACCCTCTGAAACGGACGAAGATGGGCAACAGAGGCTACCTCAGGTGGCAATCGTTAAGCAAAAGAAACACACAAGGGCGTGGAGGCCTGGGGAAAAAGCAACACGGAGAAATCCACCCTCTGAAACTGAGGAACATGGGCAAAAGAAGCTAGCTCAGGTTGCAACCTTTAAGCAGAAGAAAAACACAAGGGCGTGCAGACCTGGCAAAAAAGCAACAGTGAGAAATCTACCCTCTGAAACCGACGAAGATGGACAACAGAGGCTAGCTCAGGTGGCAATTTTTAAGGAAAAATAAAAGGAAGTGCGTGGAGACCTGGGGAAAAAGCAACACGGAGAAATCTACCCTCTAGAACTGAGAAAGAAGCGCAACAGAGGCTAGCTCAGGTGGCAATCTTTAAGCAAAAAAAATAAAATAAAAAAATACAATGGCGAGGAGACCCGGTCAAAAAGCAACCCTGAAAAAGGTACCCTCTGAAACTGAGGAAGCAGGGCAACAGTGCCTAGCTCAGGTGACAATCTTTAAGCAAAAGAAACACACAAGGGCGTGGGGAGCTGGCGAAAAGGCAACACTGAGAAATCCAGCCTCTGAAACGGACGAAGATGGGCAACAGAGGCTAGCTCAGGTGGCAATCTTTAAGCAAAAGAAACACACAAGGGCGTGGAGACCTGGGGAAACAGCAACACGGAGAAATCCACCCTCTGAAACTGAGGAAGATGGGCAAGAGAGGCTACCTCAGGTGGCAATCCTTAAGCAAAAACAAAGCACAAAGGCGTGGAGCCCTGGGGAAAAAGCAACCCTGAAATATCTACCCTCTGAAACTGAGGAAGATGGGCAAGAGAGGCTGGCTTCAGGTGGCAATCTTTAAGCAAAAGAAACACACAAGGGCGTGGGGAGCTGGGGAAAAGGCAACACTGAGAAATCCACCCTCTGAAAAGGACGAAGATGGGCAACAGAGGCTAGCTCAGGTGGCAATCGTTAAGCAAAAGAAACACACAAGGGCGTGGAGGCCTGGGGAAAAAGCAACACGGAGAAATCCACCCTCTGAAACTGAGGAACATGGGCAAAAGAAGCTAGCTCAGGTTGCAACCTTTAAGCAGAAGAAAAACACAAGGGCGTGCAGACCTGGCAAAAAAGCAACAGTGAGAAATCTACCCTCTGAAACCGACGAAGATGGACAACAGAGGCTAGCTCAGGTGGCAATTTTTAAGGAAAAATAAAAGGAAGTGCGTGGAGACCTGGGGAAAAAGCAACACGGAGAAATCTACCCTCTAGAACTGAGAAAGAAGCGCAACAGAGGCTAGCTCAGGTGGCAATCTTTAAGCAAAAAGAATAAAATAAAAAAATACAATGGCGAGGAGACCCGGTCAAAAAGCAACCCTGAAAAAGGTACCCTCTGAAACTGAGGAAGCAGGGCAACAGTGCCTAGCTCAGGTGACAATCTTTAAGCAAAAGAAACACACAAGGGCGTGGGGAGCTGGGGAAAAGGCAACACTGAGAAATCCACCCTCTGAAACGGACGAAGATGGGCAACAGAGGCTACCTCAGGTGGCAATCGTTAAGCCAAAGAAACACACAAGGGTGTGGAGACCTGGGGAAAAAGCAACACGGAGAAATCCACCCTCTGAAACTGAGGAACATGGGCAAAAGAAGCTAGCTCAGGTTGCAGCCTTCAAGCAGAAAAAAAAAAGACGCAAGGGCGTGGAGAGCTGGCGAAAAAGCAACACTGAGAAATCTACCCTCTGAAACCGAAGAAGATGGGCAACAGAGGCTAGCTCAGGTGGCAATCTTTAAGCAAAAAAAAAAAAATAAAAAAATACAATGGCGAGGAGACCCGGTCAAGAAGCAACCCTGAAAAAGGTACCCTCTGAAACTGAGGAAGCAGCGCAACAGTGCCTAGCTCAGGTGACAATCTTTAAGCAAAAAAAAAAAACAAAAAACAAAAAACAAAAAACAAAACCCACAATGGAGTGGAGACCCGGGGGAAATCAACACTGAAAAATACAAAAAGAATGGAAGACCAATAGACAGAGCAGGCACTTTCACCTGGGGTGGAGGAGGTACGCATGGATGACCGATAAGCGCATGAAAAGATGTGAGCTGTTCCCTGGAAAAGCAAGTGAGAAAATTAGAGGGAGACATTGTGGGGACACATGGGTGAGACTGCCTTCTTCCAAATACCGGAACAGGATCAAACTGCTAGTCAGGTCGCGGAGAAGCCAAGTCAGTCACTCACGCCTCACTGGTGGTGAAGGGAAACGGTATGGCCTCTGTGAAAAAGGGCGTGGCGGGTTCCAAAACTGACACGCCGCGGAAACAACCACCGAAAGTGGCAACCTACATAAGCCTTTGGTGTATCTTGCCTCCTAAGAGCGTCTGTATGTAGCTGGAGCCTTGGGTCGTTAAGGCTTCCACAGTGATCTGTGGTGGGTGGGTGGGGGGGGGGGGCCTTGGGCCTTGGGGGTCTCCGCTGGACCTCCAGGAAGTCAGCTTTTGTGGAGTCCCGTGAGTCCTTCCAGGGAGGGAGGCATCCAACCCGAGGGTGGTCTGGAGGGCACCACTCCCACCACTCCCGGGGGCTGGGGCGGGGGGCGGGGTGGGGGCTGCGGCCACGTTCCTGTTCATTCA
The DNA here is from genome assembly GCF_041296235.1 of Equus asinus. Classification (NCBI taxonomy): domain Eukaryota; kingdom Metazoa; phylum Chordata; class Mammalia; order Perissodactyla; family Equidae; genus Equus; species Equus asinus. The sequence goes on from NW_027224784.1 coordinate 79,413, forward strand.
CACAGAATCCGGGGCATGAATGTTCTTAGCAGCTCTGTTCCACACAGCCCCACACTGGAAACCACACAGACGTCCTGCGAGTCCCATCCCTTGCTCATGTCGCCGGGGCTCCGGAGGAGGGCCACTCTGTAAAAGCGGCCGCCAGATGGCGCCCAACGACCGGCGCGGAGGGGTCAGCGGGAGGGAACCGGGTCACCAGCCAGCGAGAGTGCACAGCCTGAGCCCACCGCCGGGTCAGGTCTCTCTCTGTCTCTGTCTCTGTCTCTGTCTCTGTCTCTCTCTGTCTCTGTCTCTGTCTCTGTCTCTCTCTGTCTCTCTCTCTCTCTCTTTCTCTCTGGGCCCGCTTGGGGCGGCCGGGAGGTCACCACGTGAGGCCCCAGGGTGTCCACCTCGGAGCTCCCAGGCAGCACAGGGCAACCCTGGGCGCAGAAGGAGGTGTTGGAAAATCGGCGGGGAGGGGGGTGGGGTGGGTGGGCTTGCCAGGAAGGGGACAGACTCCCCACGTGACTTCTGGGCCGGGCCGGGCGCGGGGCTGCCGGCTGGCTGACGCGGACAGAGGTGGAAAAGTCCCCGGAGATGCCACGGGGCAGGCCGGGGCTGCCGGCCCCCGCTTCCCGGAGCGGCCCGAGCACTTCCCGGGCTCCCGGGAGGACTTAGAAAATCACGGCGGGGTGGGGGGTGGGGGTCGCTGTCAAACCGAAACCATGCACGTCATCAGAGAAGGACCGTGACGACGGAGGAATTGTCCGCAGTCTGTCAGGAATTGTGTGCAGCCTGTCACTTCCGGCCCAGAGGGTCTCTCTAAGGCAGACGGACAGACAGAGCCCACAAGTCGTAGAGGAAAGGACCGAGCCGCTTGGCCGCGGAAAAGTTTACAACACAAAACAGGTCTCCCTCCGCACGGGGCCACAGCAAAGCCCAAAGACGACACACGGGGGGGAGCATGGGTGCAGATGCACGTGTGGTGATAAGAATATGGATTTCAGCAGGGCTTCCCGTCCTCATCAACAAGCAGAAGCACCCAAATGGAGGGGGTTGGGGGGCAGAGACCTCACAGCCATTCCCTCCACAAATCGAGTTCCCCGGGACATCCTCACAGCGCCGTGCTGTGAGTGTGTGTGGGTGTTTAAAATGGAGTAAATGTGGACGTGGAACTGCTCCGTGAAACCAAAATAACAACAGTCGTAGATCTTCTTTGGTCATTTAGAAAATTCTTTTTTTTTTTTTTTTCCCCAGCGGTGCACGTATTTCCCTTCCAAAAAAGAAGAACGGGAAAGGAGATGTTAAAGGCAAGCAGAGAGAGGAAAACTGTTGCAAAACAAAAGCTGAGCTCCCGTCCGAGGGAGGCCTCCTCCATTGGAGGCCTAGGAAATCATTCTGACAAAATGGAGGATCTCTGTCTTTGGTGTCGATTCCCTCAGAGGTCAAGAGAAACCTTTTCCAATGTCTTTATCAGGAGGAGACTAGAAGTTAGAGAAAAGTATCCTTTCGGGAGTGAGAAAAACAAATTCTGATTTTGCATCAGCTTCCCTCCGATCTTGAAACTCATTGACTTGATTCCATTCTGTCGACGGAAATAATCCGGAACCAATCTATCCGTGAAAATCGGGGTGCGTTTATTCTGAGCTAAAATGTGAGGACTGTGGCCCGGGGCCTTTCTTCCCGAAGGAAGAGAGGGTGCCCGGGAAGTGGGGTGTACAGAGTGCTTCTAGACCCCCAGAGAGGACGTTTCACATAGGATCGAAAGGTCCCTTGGATGATAGTCGCGAGACTGCTCTGTCGGCACAGCGATCGACAGACACTGCTGGGTGGCAGGTCTGTTGTCTGGGCCTGGGTGGTCACAGGGGAGCCGGATGGTCAAAGGTGAGCGCAACCATCCGCTCCTAGCCTAAGGAAAGATGCCTCTCCTTAAGGAAAGGCCCGAGCACGGGGAAGCTGCTCCTTTCCCTTAAGGGCATTGGTTCTTGCCGTAGGAAATGTGTAAAGCGGATCTACGATGCGATGCGTGCTCGACGGCCACGTCAGGCCCTTTTCGAAAAACACTGTCAGGCCGAATTAGGCCGACACCCAATGGCTTCCTCATAGACTCCCATAGATCCTATCGCTCGCCATTTCTATCTGTCCACTCGTTCCAATTTTAGGCCACTTGACCACGAACAGGCCTTTTTCTCAGATTATTTTCCCCGTGAAACTTTGATCACCTTTTCACAGACAAAACGATCTTTACTTTTTAGGCCCTCTTGCCTGAAGGCAGCCATCTCACTTTCCTTGAACACAAAGATGTTTCCCATATTCACTTTTAGTGGCTTTTTGTTTTGTTTTGTTTTGTTTTGAGGACGATGAGCCCTGAGCTAACTGCTGCCAATCCTCCTCTTTTTGCCGAGGAAGGCTGGCCCTGAGCTCACCTCCGTGCCCATCTTCCTCTATTTCATATGTGGGACGCCTACCACCACGTGGCTCGCCCAGCGGTGCCACGTCCACCCCCGGGATCCGAACTGGCGAACCCCGGGCCGGCGAAGCGGAACAGGCACACTTAACCAGCGCGCCACCGGGCCGGCCTAGTGGCTTTCATCGCATTTGTTAAGTAGATTTTTTAACCCTCACGAACCTTAATTTTGGTGAAAACTAAGAAGCCAGCAATTAGGAACTGTCCTTCCCATGAGCATTCCGTCGCTTGGCCAATGTCTAAACACTTGGCCACTTTTAGAAACATGGGATTTCATAGGTTTATCTTTTCCTTCGCTTTATTTGATTTCATCTCACTTTAGTTTTTGGGTGAGGAAGATCGGCCCTCACAGAGCTAACGCCTGTTGCCAATCTTCCGTTTTTGTTTTCTTTTTCCCCCCTCCCGATTTTTCTCCCCCAATCCCCCCCATGACATAGTTGTCTATCTTAGTTGAGGGCCCTTCCAGTTGTGGCATGTGGGACGCCGCCTCCACACGGCCCGACGAGCGGTGCCGTGTCCGTGCCGTGCCCGGGATCTGAACCGGCAAAACCCTGGGCCGCCGAAGGGGAGCTTGTGAACTTAACCACTCGGCCACGGGGCCGCCCCTGTCCGTGGACTTTTTTATCACCTGATTTCACCTCGCAAAACTTCAAAGCTTCAAGTTATCAGAGAGGTTTGGGAAGTTGTTTTTATTAATTTAATTAATTTATTTTTCGAGGAAGACGAGCCCCGAGCTCACACCTGCTGCCAATTCTCCTCTTTTTGCCCCGGGAGAGTGATCCCGAGCTAACATCCGTGCCCATCCCCCTCCCCTTGATAGGCGGGACGCTGACCACAGCGTGGCTCGCCAAGCGGCGCCACGTCCGCACCCTGGATCCGAACCTGCGAACCCCTGGCTGACAAAACGGAACGTGCGAACTTAACCGCTGTGCCGCCGGGCTGGCCCTTCGGGAAGTTATTTTCAGGACACGGGCCATAAACTAGAATCACCGCTACAGGTTTATCGGAGCGACATCAGCGTTCGTGGTGGATTGAGTCGTCCCCTCTGTCTCTCCCCTCCAGGGCACAACCAAAGGGACGTCTATCGACCCACCCACCAAGGATTCCCCCCCCCCCCCCGCACGGCACAGCAGGATGCCTGAGAGATCCACGCAGCCCTACAGCGGCAAGTCACATTCGCACAGTCAAAATTCAATGGCAGAGACAAAACGTTAAGGTCAGTGAGAGGGAAGAGAATAACCGGCCCAGGAGCAACGGTGTGAAGAACACGGAGAAGACGGGTCCTAGACGCCGGGGTCCCCGGAGCAGCGATTTCATCAGAGGCCCGCAAACGTCCACGATCTCCACACCACGTTTATGGCCGACTGCGTGCGTGGGTCCTTTGGAATCGACCAGGCTACCGTCCGGGCCACTTTGGGACATCGTGTCCAGCTGCCCCGAGCGGTGGAGCTGTCGTTCAAGTGTAAGATGGGGCCCGTCCGGGGAGAGAATGGGGACGGGGAAAGGGAGGCCGCGGGAAGTCACAGAGTCTGAGGTGTTCGGGGGAGACTGACTCTTCTGAAGTGGAGGTGGTAGAAGGAGAGCAGCAGGATTTTTGGATTTTTGTTCCCTCTGTTAGGTATCTGGGTCCGGAGGAGAGTGGGGCGGGGGGGGGGGCGGGTGGTGGTGGTGGTGGTGGGTGTGAGGCTGAGGCGGGGCTGGTGTTTCCTTTCCGAGTCAGGTGGAAGAGCTCCTCCAGTGGAGGTTTTTAGACAAGGGGTCTGGTCTGGCAGGATGGGAGGTTGCGGGTTGAGCCACAGGGGAATCTGTCGTAGCTCAGACTCGGGCCTTTGAAGAAATAGACAGAGAGAGGAGTTTTGCTCTGTCTGTCACCGCAGCCGGCACCTCAGGAGCAACAACAGGAGGCTTCCCGAATGAGTGAAGGGGCAGGAGCCAGCGTGCCCCGTGCCTCTCTCAGCCCTGCGCCGGCAGGGAAGGAAGCAGGCAGGCAGGCCTCAGGGCTACTCCCGTCCTACTGCCCGGTGGTCCCTGTCCCGGCCCCGCCCCCACTCTCCCCCTGACCCTCACCGCTCCCCAGCCCTCTTCTCAGCCAGAGAGGCGATGGGGGGGGGGGGCGGTGCGGTCCCAGAACAAGTTTCCTCTCATCCGCCATCATCTTGCCACCCTGACGACTTGGCCTGAGATCCGGCCTAGGCTGTACCCTGAGATCCGGCCTAGGCTGTACCCGTGTGTGGTTTTCCTGTGGACAAGGGGGCCGGTTCACCATTTCGGAAGAAACCCCTAGCCTTCCACTGCCGAGTCGCCAGCCTGGGAGGGGGGAGGGGGGAGGGGGGAGGGGAGGTCAGGCCCATTCATTCCGATGGGCCTGGCGTCAGGGCTTCATTCAAGTGCAGGAAGCTCTCTCCCATGGCCTCGGGCTTTTTTCCATTGAACGGCTTTCTTCAATTCCCCCACCCTTAGGCCGCAGTCCACCAAGGGCCGGGAGGCAGGGAGGGGAGATGTTGGGGCAGGGTGGCTGTCTGAGAAACTCGCCTCATCTGGGGCAGAAAGAGTGCCCCCCTCCTTTCTCTAACCCTACTAGACTGCTTGAGGATCACGGACGGTTTGGCTCATCGATGAGCCCTGCGTTATGGGCCCGGCAAGCAAACTCCTAACGGGCAACCCGCCGCTCTAGGCGTGTGTGGGTTTTTTGATCTTTCACCTTCAAGTTCGCACGACATCGGTCCGTGTCCCCCGCCCCGGCTTCCCATGGGAAATCCTCCGTCTCTTTCCACAGACTCACTGGCGACTTCACACAGTGCCTGCCTCCTCCTCCTTAGGAAGGAAGGAAGGAAGGAAGGAAGGAAGGAAGGAAGGAAGGAAGGAAGGAAGGGAGGGGCTGACCCCGTGGCCGAGCGGTTGAGTTTGCACGCTCCGCTTCAGCGGCCCGGGGCTTGGAAGGTTCGGATCCTGGGCTCGGACACGGCACCGCTCATCAAACCACGCTGAGGTGGCGTCCCACACGGCAGAACCAGAGGGACCCTCAAAGAGAATATAGAACTAGGTACTGGGGTGCTCTGGGGAGAAGAAGAAGAAGGAGGAGGAATAAAAAGAAAAGAAAAGATTGGCAATGAGCTCGGGTGCCAGTCTTTAAAAAAAAAAAAAAAAAAGAGGAAGAAAGATGGACAAACAGGAACGAATCCCACTGACGGCACCTCCAAATGGTGGGGGGCAGGGGGGTGGGGGGGGGTGGGGAGTGGCATCATCGGGCCAAGGGTGACTCTAAGCGTGATCCCGCGGTTGTGTTATTTGACATTTTATCGAATCGATTTATTATTTTATTTTTGAGGAAGATGAGCCCTGAGCGAACATCTGCCACCAATCCTCCTCTGTCGGCCGAGGAAGACTGGCCCTGAGCTGACATCCGTGCCCATCCCCCTCTACTTTCCAGGTGGGACGCCTGCCACAGCGTGGCTCGCCAAGCGGTGCCGGGTCCTGCGCCCGGGATCCGGACCGGCGAACCCGGGGCCGGCGGAGCAGAACGTGCGAACTTCACCGCCGCGCCACCGGGCCGGCCCCCGGAGTTGTTTTGAAAATCCAGTAAGGGGCTGGCCCCGTGGCCGAGTGGTTAAGTTCGCGCGCTCCGCTGCAGGCAGCCCAGTGTTTCATCGGTTCGTTTGGATCCCGGGCGCGGACACGGCACTGCTCATCAAACCACGCTGAGGCGGCGTCCCACATACCACCGCTAGAAGGACCCACCGCGAAGAACACACAACTACGTACCGGGGGGCTTTGGGGAGAAAAAGGAAAGACAAAAAATAAAATCTTCCAAACTCCAATAAAACTTTGAGTGAAGACGACGAGGAGGATGCGAAACGTATCTCACGCCTCCGAGCCGAGCCGTCCGTTTAGGTTTAGGAAGGGGGACGAGGACCCTTTGTAAGCGACATCCCTTTTTAAGCACCATTCTAAACCACAGAACAGAACTCCCTCTCCTCGACCCGGAGCGAGGAGGTTCCTGGGTGTGTCAGAGAGGGTCACGTCCTCTGCAGCACGAACGAACCGCCAGGGTTCGGCCACGGGAAAGAATTTCTTCCTCTCCAGGGGGACTAAAAGTCACCGACGGCAGCGGGCGTAGGTGCTATCCTTCCCGTCCAGGAAAGGCAGGGAGAACTTCAGCCGTGAAGAGAAGGAGGTCTTCCTCACTCCCCGTTTTGGGAGGGCCCCTTTGGCAGGGGAGTTTTGTCTCCTGATTTCAAGTCAGGAAGAAAAGGGAGAGAGAGAGAGAGAGAGAGAGAGAGAGAGAGAGAGAGAGTGTCCTTCTCGTGCCAGGTCGGTCTGAGGGGGACCTCCTCTGGTTTCCTCCCTTCCCAGGGAACGCCGTTCGCTCCTTCTTCTAGAAAAAGCTCCCAAAGCACCACCGCCCAGGATGGTCGACCTACGCCCATCGTCCCTCCTTTCCCAATCATTTCTACCGCGACAGAGGGACAGAGGCCCCTGCCCCATCCCCATCCCCACCCCCACCCCCATCGCCTGCCTCCTTGATGGCCAAAGGAGCTGCCTCTGAGAATGGAACGGGGCTTGGAAACCTTCTAGAGGGGTGACTCTCACCTGCCTGCCTGCTGGGAAAAGCACCACGCTGTCCATCGGACTGCTCTTTTGGGCAAACGTAGGCGTGCCACATAGCGATCGACAGCTATGGCGGGGGGGGGGGGGCGGGGTGGCGTGGTGGTGCCCAGGATCCACGACACGTGACGGCTGCGGAGCACGACAGCCCTAAGACCTTGAGGGAGACGGGGTGGCGCGTGAATCCTTTCGGAACGAGAACGACAGGAAACGCTGACGGGGACGTGTTCTCCTCTCGAGAACACACCAACGCCTCGCACGGTGTCTGACCCGGGGTGCCTCTGACTTTTGTCATCAGAGACGATCCTCTCGACCGCCCCTCACGCTTTGGGGAAAAGGGGAGAGGGACTCGGTAGCACGGGAAAAGCCATCCATCCGCCCTTCCTTTCCGTCTTCACGGCTCCTTCTCGTGGAAAACGAGGAAGCCGTCCGGAGGAACGGAACACTGACCCGGGCCAAAGCGTGGCCCAGCCTGAGCCTCCAAAACCTTCTGCTAAGTGAGAGGTGCCAGACATCCAAGGCGACCTACGTTGCGATTCCACACAGAGGAGAGAGCTAGAACGGTCCAACCCTAGAGGGCGACAGCAGATGGCGGCGGCGGCGGCGGCGGCAGCGGTGGTGGTGATCGTGGTGGGGCAGATCCGGGAGTGGGGCCGTTTTTTCTTTCGGGGGGAGGGGATGGAAACGGAAACCTTCTGGAAATAGATAGCCATGACGGATGCGCCACCTTGGGGAGAGAGACTCCCGAAGGCCACTGGCTTGTGCCCCGTGGAAAGGATGGATTCGGTGGGATGGGAATTCTACCTCCGTGTAGAGCGTGTGGTAAACCACGAGGTAGGTGGGTGGGTGGCCTCCCTGCCTCGCCTCCACCTAGACGTCCACACACAGAGACCGACGAGGGAGGGAGGGAGGGAGGGAGGGAGGGAGGGAGAGAGACAAGACTGACAGAGGCCGAGGCCGAGGCCGAGGCAGTGAGCGAGTAAGTGATCGACCCTGGCCATAGGGATTCCTCAGAGGGCGTCTCTTGGCTCCCCAAACGAAGAATGTGTGTGGAGATCGAGAAAGATCACCGACCTAGGAGAACCAGCAAGACTTCCTCACCCGCCAGAGAGCCGCTGGGCCCCTGCCGTCCCTGCCACCGCCACCCCTACCCCTCGCCTTTGGCAGCGACGCCAACGAAAGGCAGGCAGACGAGTGGGAGAGTCGTGTGGTGGTGTCCCCCAAGGAAGGTGGGTCCATGCCGACGAGCGGTCGTCGGCGTGTGGAAAAGCCAGAGGCGGGCTGACTAGAAGGAGGGCGTCCTGGAGGAAGGGGCCAGGGTGTGAGGGAGAGAGGCCTGTTCCTCTTCCCCTGTCGGTCCCAAGTCAGGGGCCCAAAGGAGGAAAGCTGTCCGTTCCTTTCCGACTCGGACGGTTCGGGCGGAACCGACCGATCCCCGCGGCGGCGCAGTCGGGGCTTTCTGGACCAGAACCCCTCTCTCTGTCGCCTTTCGACCACACGCACGCTTTAGAGGCCAAGGGAAAATGGATCGGGTCTCTCTGTCTCTCTCCCTAGAAAACAAGGGGCCGGGGGCCGAGCCCGTGGACGAACGGTCAAGTAGCGCCCCCCACCCCGGCCCCCGGCTTCGACGGCCCAGGTTTTCACCGGTTCGGATCCTGGGCGCAGCCCCAGACCCAGCATCGCCCTTCAAGCCACGCCGAGGCGGCGTCCCACATAGCAGAAACGCGAAAGACCTACCACTGGAACCTACAACTATGGACGGGACGGGACGGGACGGGGCGGGGCGGGGCGGGGCGGGGCGGGGGTGGGGGGGGCGGCTTTGGGGAGCAGGAAGAAAGAAAAAATAAAAGAAACACAAGGACGGTCATCGCGATAGTTCTTTCCACTTCCATCCATATGTTAACAGGACCCAAGTTTCCCGACCTCCATTTGGATGTATGTTAACTAAATGGAGAAGCTATTCAAAGGACTCCTCTAAAGAAGTCCACGTTCTTCTTTCTAAATGATAATGAAAATCATTGTCACCACCGCTCTTCCGACCCTCCATGTCCAGACGGCCTCCCGCCCCTCCCCTATCCCCAACTCCCGCCCCGCCCCGCGCCGACCCCCGACCCCGGCATTCTCCACGCCCACCTTTCCCTCTCCACTCCTACCCCCCCCCGTCCCCCGCCGCCCGGGACACCGCACCCCGCGCCCCCCCCCCCCAATCCAGGCCGGGCCACCTGGTCGACCTCCTCGAACACTATATAAGAGGATGCCGGGCAGCAGGTGGCGCCCGACAAGCGGCCTCCTCACCGGCCGGACGGATCAGCCTCGCGGGGGCGGGCGATGGGGAGGCGTTCGTCCAGGTCAGGTCAGGTCGGGGGAGGGAGGATGCCGCGCCGGCCGGCCTGGTGCGTGGCCTGGTCCCGATCCACCCCGCGTCTCGTTTCTCGGGCCGGGACGAGTACAGGCGGGGAGGCCGACTCGGTCACGGAAAGCGGCCTTGGGGAGGTTTTGGCGAACGTCCCTGTCCCGGGGCCGTCTGCCGACTAGGGGACGGAGTCCTCCTCCATGCTCCTTCTCGCCCCCAGTCGGGCGGGTTGTGGGTCGCGCGGTCGACTTGGCCATTTCCCCGGAGGCATCCTGCCTGCCGGGGCTCCCTCCCTCGGGCCGGTGCGAGCGGTCCTCGGGCGGCCCGGGAATTTGGGCCGCAGCGAACGAACGAACGAAGCCCGTCCCTCCTGCGTCGGCACCGATGAGACACAGCCCTGGTGGATGGAGCCGCTTTCCTCGGGTTTCCTTTTGCTTTCGGCCGCTGCTGCCACCAAACCTCCCTAAACGATAGGAATGAAAACGGGAACCGTTGGCATAATAAAAGCGTTTTGGTTGGCGTGTTTCTTGGCTTTTGGGGACTCGAGAGGTATGATGGATGATCTCCGATTGACGTTGGGAAGGTCTATTTCATCCCAGTCGCACGAACCCCGAAAACGTGGCGGCTGGACGAGGGAGGGAGGGAGGGAGGGAGGGAGGGAGGGAGGCCAACCACGGGATTTCCGCACGACCAGCTGATGGACACGAGCGCCCCGTGAGCCGGGCGGAGGGCAGCCGCCCGGGTCTCGCAGCTACGTGCCCGCGGAACCCTCGGGACTGCGAGAAGCCGGAGCGACCCGCAGCCATGTGGCGCTCGGCGCGGACATCTGGTCGACCCGCGCGCCACGGGACCCGGGGCCCGAGTCCGGGCCGGGCCGCCGGTCGACCCGGCAGGGCGGCTGCCCCGGGGGCCTCGCGGCTGCTCGTCCGCAGCCTCCAGGGAGCCCTCGGGGCTCCGAGAAGGCCGAGCGCCCCGCGGCCCCACGGCCCCGCGGCGCTCGGTGCGGACATCTGGTCGACCCGCTCCCCCCCCCCCCCCCGAGACACGGGGGTCGGGTCGCCGGTCGACCCGGCAGGGCGGCGGCCACGGCGGCCTCGCCGCTGCTCGTCCGCCGGGTCGCCGGAGCCCTCGAGCCTCCGAGAAGGCCGAGCGCCCTGCGGTCCCGCGGCGCTCGGCGCGGACAT